>NC_143556.1:109592500-109750000 GCF_054136105.1 Typopeltis vanoorti | reverse complement strand
GTTCATGATGATGATCATTTTTACTAGCTAATGCCATTATAATCTACCTCCGAATTTCTTTAAGCTCTGAATTAATTTATTTAAGGTGAAAATTTCAGCAGAATGTATCGTTTCAGAAAACACTGCATATAAAATGATTCACATTCGCCATTCCTTTAATGCTTACACAACACAACAACTTAAGACGTGAAAGCATTACGACGACTAAAGATAACACCATTGTATAACAAGTACTTTGTATAACAAGCCCGAATTACTATTTCATTTTATCGAAGTTCAATTGAACACAACGAAGTTTTGGTTGACCGACAATCATTTATTTATTTATTATTTTTGAATACGTTAATTTTTAAGATTCATTTTCTTTAAGCATAAATAAATCAAGAAATTAGTCAAAGGTGGGTTTAAGTATACACCACGCAGGTAAATCAGAAAATAAAAATACCTCTAATGGGAGGATTATTGGAACTATCTGTAATGTGCGATATGATCCTTATTCATTAAATGCAAATTCAGATTTAAATGATGATCAAATAGAGAGACAGAGAGAGAGAGAGAGAGAGAGAGAGAGAGAGAGAGAGAGAGAGAAATTCACGGATTAAGTAATTATTTTTAGATGTTAATCAACGTTATCATTTACAAATATATGTATATCTATTTTTGCGTTTAATATACCTTACTTAAAAAGAAGGGAATTGGATCCTCATAAATGGTAACTTATATAGCCGTATGAGGCAAGTTTTATTTATTTAGTGTTTATTGAATGCTGAGTTATAACAGTAGAATATGTTGTAACGTTTCTTCCAAATACTTTCTTAACTCTGTTTTTAATATTTATATTAGATATGACTTAAGGTATACTTTTGTAGCTATAGTATCCCGTTCTTAGATTGCTATGACATTTTCAGATCCTTCTGTGAATGTCCGACTTGCACACGTAACTCACGGAGTCGTATCCAGTATCGATTTAGGTAAAATACCAGCTCGGAATAGATTCCGGGTGATGCTGGCAGAGAACTGTCTCAGTTTCCATGGATTACTCTATGGGCTGCACCATATTTACACTGGAAGTACGGGACAACATGAAAATGAACTTTTCAGAGACCATACGCATAGCAGACACTCCAGTTTTGAAGGGTATTATCCCATATCACTGGAATGAGCTACAATTCATACAGAACAAAGCAAACACGTCCAGTTTAAGATAAAGAAGTAAAGAAAAATAAAGATAGTAAAGACAATAGTACGTTTATCATATATTACCTCGTCTTCCCTTTAAATATTTAGGCTCACTAGCCTATCACGGTCAAATAATTAGATTTCTATCTAGGTTGCATCCAAGATAGAGTTGGATTCGAATTTGACCGCATTAGAAGGATCTCATTGATACTGGCTACGCTACTTCCCTATTACTCAGAATGCCTTATGTTTCTAACAATTTTTAAATGCTAGTCGAAATATGAATCCTAATTCTAATTATTATTCATGTTTCGAATGAATTCTAATTGCAGATGTTTGGAGAAGGGTCAGATTTAGTTTTATTAAATAGCGTTCGAAAGTATAGAGTCCCCTAAAAGCATTAAAAGCTTAATGAACTTATGTTTTTGTTTAGCTGAATATATCCTTCGGTCAAAAATTGATATAACCGCAGTTTGCAATTTCTGTGATTTGTTTCTTGAATAGGCGAGAATCAAAATAAGACAGAATCATGAAGTAGCGCTTTGTGTTTTCTGTTTTCGTGAAGGAAATAATAAGGAAACGCCAATGCTTATAAAGGAGAAGACTTGTTTGTCTCTGAAGGAACTATTATGCATTCAGAATGCGTCCAAGAAAATTTGTTTTTCCACTACAGTTTAGTGGAGTGCCTCAGGCGAAGTGAGTAAAAATCAGATTACAGAAGACGTGATGAGTTATTACGGATTAATACTAGGAAAAACGCTTACGTTGAAAGAAATTAATAATAATAAATTTTGCCTGACTATTGTAGCATTTAAACGAAGGGCAAAAAGGGAAAAGGATGCGGTGCGGAAAATTTAATTTTCACTACAGTTTAGTAGAATGCTTCAGATGAATTGAGTGAAAAACTAGATTACAGAAAGTTGCAATGAGTTATTATAGATTAATATTAGCAGAAAGATTCGTATTGAAAGAAATTAATTCTTTACTGATGATTGTTCCAACAGTGAAGCGAACTATTTCAGCATGAAAAAGGATACAAAAAAAAAAAAAAAAGAATGATCGCGATACATCTTACGTATGAATATGAAATTGGAAGTGCATTTCTAAAAGGGGAAAACTACATCACCGTTATTAAAAGTAGAAGAATGAAATAAAGCAATTTACAAATTCTTGGAGCTGTGCTTACGTGCAAAAATTCTCTTGTCCTTTTCTATAGGGTACTACAAACAGTTTATCAGCATTAACACATTAACCTGAATGAGGCATTTAGTTCAAAACTTATTTTCATGATTTTGTATAATTTTTTTATTTTATAATTATTATCTTTTGTTGCAGAGTTTCACCACACCACAGTTTCATGGAGGGTGAAATATTTAGAGATTCTAAGAAAAATATTAAAAAAACATGTTCAGGGTTACAACACTTAAATGTGCAAGTCTTATTTTCGAGTGGTGGTGGTTGAATTTTATCGCAAAGTATTTTCCACCACCATTCTCGCTTATTGGAGGGTATAATCGGCTAGAAAAACTTCTATTTGGTCTCCAGAGCAGCGTTCCAGATTATCTATCCCTTAATCTCCTCACAGTACTGATACTAATGAATGTAATATAGGTTTACGTAAATGAGATCCCAGAATTGAAAAATTTAATATCTATTAATTAGCTTCAAGAAACCTAAATTAAATAATGCAGGCTTCAAATGGGAGAATTCTCTAATTCTCTACTCTATCCCCCAGAAAATGAAAAACGTTTTCACCTTCTTGGTTCATAACTACGTTACATATTTAGGCAGTATTTTTGTCTAAAGGCAAATGGACAAAAGGACACCAAGTTTAATTTCTTCTGGCATGCGAAAAGCTGATATTCAGATTTCATATCAAATAACGTTCTATCCAGTAATTAAGATAACTTCCGTTATGCAACTCTTTTTCGTGTAAGGTTGTAAACGTATTGCACAAAACTACGTTTAATGGACCAAAGTTTATATATTATTATTATTATTTCGAAACAATGCATATCAAGTAAAAATAAACTACAGTTTAGTAAAGCATAATAAATATCAAACAAGGTTTCGATATTCAGGTGAAAGAAATACTTCTTATCTGTGGATTAATGAGTTGTATAGCGTAAATGAAATTAATGATATACACTTATTTTGATATTTAAATTAACGTACCTTGAAAAGTAAGCAATTTTTATTATATGTGATGATATGTCGCTCTATTTTTGTAAGTGTGATAAAAAAGAAAGAAAGAAAAAGCCCCGAGAGATCAGAAATTAGAATGTATGTGCGACTAAAGTGATCTTGAATTTCGGAATGGCATTGCTATTTTAAAAGAAGAATGAATGCTTTTAGGAGTCTGATCTAAAAATATCAGGGATAACTGGGTGTTACCTTTTATATGGGGAAAATCATCAACGATATATGGGTGGTAGATATTGATTGCGATTTCGGGATTTAGCAAAGGTCGGCGAACGTTCTAATCAAGAGAAGAACAAGAGACAGAAAAGAACAACTTATATTAACTTTTTCGAGGAGAATTATGGCGTCATATATCAGGATTAACCGCCGATAAGAATGACATTGTTCCTCACGAACAAAAAATGCCTATTTATACCTGACCGAAACCTTATAGCGCACATTTGCTGAACTATCGGGAAACATCTCCTACATTTAAAGTGTTGCCAATAAACCATTTGGTTTGCTTCTTGCATTTAATTTATTTATGGTTGCATGTTCGTGTTGTTTACACTTAATTCTGGAAGTCTTCTGAACTTGTAAATTAACCGAGATTTGTGAAATTATTCTTTTATATAATCTTATTTGACAAACACCTGAATATTTCAGTTAAGTCAAACAAATCTTAATATCAGATTTTACATTCTTTTTATATTGGTTGCAAAATATATAGTAGACCGATCAGAACATGTTTAGCCACCAAGTCCATATATCATTCTGGTACTTTCCACAAGTTCTCAAACTATTCAAGATTGGTGGTAATGACCAGAGAAAGTGACTGATTTTGTCATCAGGTTCTATTAGAAAGAGCTAAAAAGATATATAGATGCATTGTCATTTTGGATATCGTTGCATTATAAATAATCGGAAACAAAATGTTTGAAGTCAGTCCTGAGCTTGAATGACCTTAAATTTCATCTATTGCATTTATTATTTTATTTTTAGATATTGATGCTAATATAGAGCAGTATTAAACTTATCAACACCATACTATTAAGTTCAGTAATAATATCATAATATATCACTCGCATGCATCATGCAAACAGGACTGTAGAAATTAATTATCGTTCTGTAATAGACTGATGTCCATCAGATATTAATTCATGTATTTCTGTATGTCCGTAAACATAATGTTTATACGTTGAATGATTTGATTCAACGGTGGTCAGTTTTCTTGATACTCTGAAATTTACTTAAAATACTCTTCTGTATACATAGAACTTAAGAAGTTTTTTGACATTCATAATCACTAGTGACAATGGGAAAGAAAGAAAGATTATATTATAAACCGGTTTCTGCTTCTTGATCACAGAGGAAGTGCTTACAAAAAACAAATCTATAATTCCGAACACCACAATCAAGCTCAATTGCTGATCATAGTTTCTTGAAGGACAGACAATGCTTCTGTGATCGATAAGGATGATCTCTTGATTGGAGGCAATAACTTTTTCGATACGTGCTTTAACTCGGTCTTGTGGAAAGAAATCTATTTATTTTTTTTTTGTTAGCCTTAATATCTCTAAACACACACACACACACACACACACACACACACACACACACACACACACACACACACACACACACACACACACACACACACACACACACACACACACACACACACACACACACGCGATCCTAACATGTCATAGGCAGCTGGTATCATAGGTTCTTCAATTGTGTATGTGAACAAATGATTGTTTCTCGTTGAATGATACGACAGATTTCTTGGAATTACATTCGCAGTCATTCTTCAGATCGAGAAGACGTTTTTTTTTTTAAACGAAGTTTCTGTTGAAAAGAAAAAATATATCTGGTAGTGAATTGTTCTGTGACGGAAGAATACACGCTGACTTTCCAATAGACTTCTCGATACAACTGCATTTTAACCTGTAACGAATCATGCTTTCCGAGGACAACGTTATTACACTTCACATTCCCTGTGGTCTTTTTTTTTATTATTGTTCGCTGTGCCCTACTTTTAAAGTATCGATTGCGCTCGACTTTAACGAATCCATGAATATCATTTCTGGGTGATTTTAGAGATATCATAATACTGATGAGTTGCATACTTAATAGAATAGTGTTGCCTAATTTAGCCCTCTGGCCAAACAGATCTGCCAGATGTTCTTTTTTACATGATTAGCCTAGTATTAAATGAGAAAAGCTGTTTATGTAATACGCATGTTACTGATCAAGATTCCACTGATTGGAGGAAAAAAAACACAGGCTCTCTATATAATAAAAAACAGCACTTTTTACAATAATAAATTATTTTTTTTCGATATAAGAAAACTAGTGAAACAGATTTTATTCATTTTTCGGAAGTTCAGGCATCATGCACGAGTTGTTTACATTTTTAAAAGTGAAGTGTATCACAATAAATTTCGAAACCAGCTTAAGAGAAAAAAAATAAGCAATATTTAGCTTGGTGTGGAAAACCAAACGCTATGGGTAAGAAGTTATATTATATATATATATATATATATATATATATATATATATATATATATATGTTAACGATTCCAAGAAATTTTATAAACTAGGTTTAAAACCTTTTTCCCAAGTATTCCTACTTGGGAAAAAGACAAGTCAAGACAAACAGACAAGTCAAGTTTGCGCCTGAACATAGTTCAAGTCTGAGGCAACTAGTAGTAACATAGTATATAGTATATATTCCTTCCAGTAAACCTTATTTCATACTTCGAATTTATAGAGAAATCTCGTCAGTGGTACTAGTGAAGCAGTTCCTTCAACTTAGGGAACAGATCGAATCTGTAGAGTTATGGAGAATTGTACATAAGCGAGTTATTTGTTATCCGTACTTTCATACTATCCGACGCTTTATGTGAAATATGTGGCTTTGCATTGTAATGCAAAATGCGAGATAGATGCCTTTAGAAAGATTGTACCTCTATTTTGAAGTCGGAACAAGAATAGTGAGTACAGAAAACGAGCACGGCTATTTTATTATATTTTTTATTTTATTTATTTTTTTTTATTTCAGAGTCTGGCTTACAAATGACATGAAGGCGAAAACTATTACATCATTCCATTGGCCGCATGTGAGCTTGTAGAATTTAAAAATTGCCATGGTATACCAGCAGCAAAAAGCATTAAATCATCAGGCTGGATGATATTATCTATCAGAGAATCATCGTAAGTTGAGCCAAGAGTGTAACATCCATATCCTTAGAAGAAGATAAACTAAGCCTGTCCGGTACTTCTTTTTGCTTTTCTGGTTTTCTTTCCCTACAATGTATTCAAGCTACGACGAGCATTGTCCCCATAAGAATTTCCTCTAAAATCTTAAAATGATGGCTACAAAATCGGCAGCAATAGCTTAACGGATATTTTCGCTATCACAAAGACCTCCAGTTTCTGTTGCTTGCATTTTCTACAGGTATTTTCCTAGATATTGATCTTTATAACATACATAAATATTTCCTCTTTCTCACTTTCTCTAAACCTATTAAGAAACAGTCACCAACCAGACATTTTCGGCTCAAAGATCATTAAATTGTTCTTGTTGTTGTTGTTGTTGTTACGTATCCTGATAACAGTATATTCTGTTGTCTATCTTTTTTCACTGTCTCACTTGAATTTACCCACTTGAATAGGTGAGAAAATATTTTGAAACATTTAATGTACTTGTTATTCTGAAACCTTAATTTGAATTCTGCATTCGTTATTTAAATATGACACATTTTCTCAGTGCTGAACTTAGGTAAACTAGTTGAACAAACAAACATAAATGGAGCATTCTAAGCTTTCTAGTGCGTTTTCTCTATGTTTACAGGAATGCTCGCTGCTGCCTAATGTTTAAATTGGACATTAGGAAGAATAAGCAGGAAGAATAACTGCTCGTTTACGTAGTAAACGAGCAGTTATTCTTCCTTCGAGTACTGTTCTGTTGACAGAAACTTGATAATTAGCTTAAGAAACTTTAATTCCTTCATGGAATTATGAAAGCATGAGGACAATGTAGACAATAAAATTCAGTCTTAAAGGGACTTTCCAAGTTTCTCTGGGAATCTTATTTCTTGCGTAAAGACGTTTTGCGTAAAGTTGTCTTTCATTCTTAATCTTGGTGGGAGAAGCACATGGATTTATCTTACGGTGCTTCATGGGATGAAATTACTTTCCTTTAGTTCGCTCCTATTTTAACTTATGTAATCTTCTTCTTCTTCTGTGCGCCGTTTTCTCCTAGCAATTTCCAATGTGTTGAAGGTTATGGTACCCTACTTTACCCATATTCTCCACGGATTCCTATGGGCAATATTTCAGATAGCTCTTGATATTCAGTGCAATTATTAAGTATTCAATTTTCTTGAATTAGGAACAAAATGTAATGCAGCAATTCCTCGATTAGTGCGCCTAATGCGTTCCTTAAAACAGGCGCATTAATCGAAAACGCAGTAATCGAATATAATAACCTATTGGAAAAAGTATAATTCGTTCCTCAAATTTCTTTTTTGACCCTTAATTTTTTTTAATAAAAGAATTAAGGTATGTCTCAGGCTTAGTTAAAGGAAAACTATGAAGCTGAAAGGCAATAAAACATATTCAGAATATAAATTTTATTATTCTACTTCTTAACAAAATGTCCGCTAACGTAGTTTGACGGACAATTTGTTTCTTTTTTATCATACAACCGACGGTATGGCCCTATTGCCGCTTCTACTCTTCTGCAAATTTTATAGCTTCTCTCTTCATCAGGGTCAGCCTCAAAGCACTGCTGCTTAAAAACTTCGATTGCACGAAAAATATTTTCAAATTGCTTCTGTGAAAGCTCTTTTGGCTGACTATCAGTGGCTCAATTTTCTTCATATTCTTCGTGATCTTCCCACTGTGCATCTAAATTTAGCAAGTCAGAATCACTCAATTCTTCAGAATGAGATTTAATTAACTCTTGGACATTATCATTGAAGAGGAGAAAGAAATGAAGGACGTACGAATTGGTCGCCAACACGAAATCACGTGCTATATAGATAAAATTTCTCAACTGTTATACAAACAAAATATTGCCACTTTAAAAACTGCAATGATCATAAAAGAGAAGTTAATTTTCCGACGTGTAATAATAAACAACTCATCCCAGAAGACGTTGATTACCCTATTACCGGAATGGATTCTCCTTTTTGTGACATGCGCAGAAGTGTCGAAGGGTCTCGAATCTGTGGGCGTACTATAGCAGACGACATAAATTTTGACGGTAAAAATCTGAAACATAGTATACATAGTGTATATTGAAGTAGTGTAGTATGATATTAAAAATAACTTTGTAAAATGTTTTAAATCGGTAACTAAATTATATCATTCTGGTGAGTGATTTTTTAAAATAGTTAGCAATACAAATGTATAGATAGAAAATTTTTAAAATTTGTAACATTTATTTTTAAGGTGTATATAGGCGCACTAATCGAATTTTAGAGGCGCACTAATCGAATTTGGCTATCGAAAAAAAAATTACGCAATAATCGAAAATGCACTAATTGGGAGCGCATTAATCGAGGGATTACTGTATTAAATGCTTGGCCAGAGGGATAATAATTGTTTCTAAGTCATTGCATTTACTAGTTAGTCAGTTAAAGTGAGAATTGAACAACATTACTCTATTTTGATATATATATATATATATATATATATATATATATTATTATTATTATTATTATTACACTAACACATAAAACCTTGTTAACGAAACTTACCCATATCGGAATTGGAGGTCGTCTACTCCAGTGGTTTAAAGCATACACGAAAAACAGAAAGCACATCACACGTATAGGATCAGCACACAGCAAAGAGGTACATGTAACCTGTGGAGTACTGCAAGGAGCTGTCCTATCTCCCATTCTATTTAACATATACACACACGACATAAGCCAACTCCCCCTAAAAAGTAAAATCTTCCAGTATGCAGACGACACTGCCATAGTATCCATTCACAACAAGGCAAATATCGCTTACAAAAATATGCAACACAACATCAATCAAATCACTAACTGGTTAACCGAAAACGGCATATATATAAACCCTGGAAAAACAAAGCTAATGATATTCAAAAACCCCCAAACCCTGCCCATAGAAACTAAATATCTCACTATCAAACACTCATCCTCCTATACACAAAGTGCAGAACCTAAAATCACAACCATCACACAGGTGAAAACAACACGCTACCTTGGACTTCACTTCGATGCAGATCAAAGTTGGAATAGCCATACAAACTACCTACATACCAAGCTTAGGATAATAGCAAGCAAACTATACAGATTAAAAGACATTGCCCCAACCCACATAAAAATACTAATCTATAAAGCATTATGTGAAAACATTTTAAGATATGCAATCACATCATACGCATTCTGCGCAGACTACAGACTTAACAGGCTACAATGGTTGCAAGATAAAATGATAAAACTGATATTCTGGGAACAACCCACTCTTATGCAGGAAGCATGGACAAAACACAAAATATTTAAGGTGAAACACTTACGCCACTACACAGTCATGTTAAAACACCACTACAGCCCAACATATAGAGTAACCAGAACAACATATCAAATAACAAGACCACAGTCAACAAACTACATAACATATAAGTAAAACAATCACTACGGCAAAGCCACCCGAAACTTCTACGTACCTGACATGATAAACAAACTGCCGTTCGACAACAGAAACCTAGGAACATACAGAGAGCTGAAACAGGCACTATATAAATATTATAGCGAGAATGAAAATTAGAGCAATTCCTGTTTCTCTCTCCCCTACCACACATACACACACACACAAACCTACGACAACCCCCCCCCTCTCAAAAAACTACCACTACAAGAACACAAAGAAACAAACATACCATGTCTAAATCCAACCCTATTTTCACAAAAAAAAAAAAAAGTTAAACTGTAATAGCAGTCGAAGTCTTTCAAGCACGTACCAACAAACAGTAAAATCAACACCTGGCTTGTGACCACAATAGGAACACAACCATGAAACCACCACCCTCTGTCATCTATTATCTTCCTCAGATAAGCTCTGCTAAGCTTCGAGGAAGAAAATTACTAATATCTGTTACGCGTTACAAGTGTGTATAATATCTGTTATATACACTTGTAACGCGTTATAAATATTATATACATATAATTACTACAGCAACTATGTATGCAATTCATCTGAGACATAAAAAAAAAAAAATCTGTATAATCCTTATTGTAAATACTGTAAATATTATTATTGTATGTAACTTATACTGAGACATAATAAAATGTAAAAAAAAAAAAATTATTATTATTATAATCGAATTGTGTGTGTATGCTGCATTACTGCATTGTATCGTGAATTGTGTGCACATTGGTGCCAATCCATATTTAGCTAGTTTAAAAAAATGTATATTCATATTTATAAAATGTACTCTGCATTTTGTATATCGAATTTTCGTACTGTACAGAAAAGATAATATGTTTTTCATTGTGTGTGTGCAGATACTCTGTGTGATAGTAAACCTTATCATTTTCATTGTAAAAACAAAAACAAATAAGTCGTTTATAAAAAAAAAAAAAAAAAAAAAAAATTATTATTATTATTATTATTATATTCTAAATTCAAAAATTCTGTATAAACCTTATTGTAAATATTGTAAATATTATTATTGTATGTAATTTATACTGAGACATAATAAAAAAAAAACAATTATTATTATATATATATAATAATAATAATAATAATAATAATAATAATATGTATATATATATATATATATCAAAATAGAGTAATGTTGTTCAATTCTCACTTTAACTGACTAACTAGTAAATGTAATGACTATATATATATATATATATATATATATATATATATATATATATATATATATATATATATATATATATATATATATATATATATATATTAAAATAACTGCCCACTCAGACCTATAGTTGAGGGCATACACTCTCCCACTTATAATCTCTCCAAATTTCTAGCGAGTTTTCTAAGAAATCTTTCTGGAGTTTCTTCTTCACATATTAAAAACTCTGCAGATTTTGTTTCTAAAATCAAGGACATCAAACTTAAAAAAACAGATTTAATGGCCAGTTTTGATATTGTTTCTCTCTTTACAAATGTTCCTGCTCAAGAAGTCCTCGATCTTCTCAAGAATAAATTATCAAAAAAACTCTTTGCTCTTCTCTCCCATTGCATAAAGTCAGGATACTTCAAATATGACAACAAGATCTACTTACAAAACTCAGGTCTGGCTATGGGCAGCCCACTCTCTCCGATTCTTGCGGATATATTTCTCAACGAATTTGAAGGAAAAGCTATTAACTCCTTTCACTTTAAACCAAAAGTCTGGTTCAGATATATTGATGATATTTTCCTCATCTGGGAAGACGGCGTCAATAACCTCTATTTATTTTTAGACCACCTAAACAAATGCCACGAAAAAATCTCTTTCACCCTCGAACTGGAATCGGATGACTGTCTTCCCTTTTTAGACCTCAAACTTACCAGATGTGCTGAGAACATTAAAATCTCAATTTTTAGAAAGCCTACTCATACTGACAGATACCTTCATGCTTCCTCCCATCATTATCCCCCACAAAAATGTGGTATTATTTCCACTTTAGCCCACCGAGCCAAATCATTACTTACAGAAGAAACAGAAATTATAAATGAACTCAGTTTTCTTAAAAAAACGTTTATCAACAATGGCTTCTCTCCAAAGAAGATTGACAAATTTCTTTCCCCCAGGCACTCAACTACTGCTGAAGATCCCCCTCTCCCAAGAGCCTTCATCTCCTTACCTTACATCAGCTCTCTTTCACCAAAACTGGCTAACATTCTCAAGAAATTTAACTTCAAAACGTGCTACACTACGCTTCCAAAACTTCGTTCATTACTTTGCCAATATAAACAGAAACATCTTCCTACTCAGTTTCCAGGAGTCTACAAGATTTTATGTGATTGCGGAAAGCCATATTATGGACAGACTGCTAAATCCATCCTTCTACGTTTGGATGAACACCGTAGAGATATCTCCTATAACAGGACTAGAGCTAGCGCTCTCTCTAGCCACGTTCTCTTTTCTGCTAACTCAGACGAAGGCCGCCAGCACATTGTAAACTGGACTCAAACTGCTAATATCCATGTGTGCTACGATGAACTGGAAAGAAAGATTGTTGAATCAAGAGAAATTTCTCTAGATTCCTCTCATATCAATAACAGCCTAAGTTACAATCTCTCGGACGCACACGTTGCTTCTGTTCAGTACTGGCGCACTCGCGACAGCGCGTAGTATTCGTTTGTATGGAACTCATACTTGCATTTTTTCAAACATGCTACTGTTTTTCACTTGTTCTGTTAGTACAATGTTAAGTCTCTGTAGTTTTTTATATACTTCTTTGAGTATGATACCTGATGATGTTCTTGTAACGAAACTAGTAAACTAGTAGTATATTGTTAAATATATCTTGCCATCTTTTCTCTCGGTAATAGTCATTAAACTTATTTTATATATATATATATATATATATATATATATATATATATATATATATATATAATATATATATATATATATATATATATATATAATGTTCATCCAAGCTTCATTTGCTTCCTCAGTCTTAAGAAAAGGCTGGTTATATTCCACTAATTCGAGCCCTACCCACGGGCCTATGAGTTGTGGAAATATTTTCTGAAAATGAAAGCTGTACCGAACAAAGTGGTCTTTTGCAGCTGCCCAATTTTTAATCCATCTAACTCGAGTGCTTCTGGATGGTTTTTCAATGTTTTAGGGCTGGCGCCTAAAGTACCTATTATTATTGGAACAACTTTCGTTTTCTTTTGCCAGATTCATTTCATTTTTTCATTTTCTTTGTTGTCAATCCGACTATCTCCTGGTACTGATATTTCGATAAACTTAACACCCTTGTTTTCACTTTTTTCAACCACTGTGATATCGGGTGTGTTACATTCCAAGCTTTTGTCAGTCTGGATTTTGAAACCCCAGAGTATTTTAGCTTTTTCATTCTCAACCACTTTCTGGTGAACTTTATGCTTCCAATAGTCTTTAGATACTTCAAATCCATACTTTTTACATAAATGCCAGTGGATTATCTTAGCTACGTTATCATGCCTTTTACGGTACTCAATTTGTGCAATTTTCCTGCATCCACTTATAATGTGGTCTACCGTTTCTTCCATTTCTTTGCACAATCTACATTTACTATCTTCTTGAATTTTTTGTATTTTTGCTTTCATAACGTGGTTTTAATGGCCTGTTCTTGTGTTGCAAAAATCACCGATTCTGTTTCTTTCTTTAGTGCTCCATTTCTCAACCATTGCCAGGTCACGTTGCTGTCAGCGCTGTCCTCTATGCTATGAAGGTATTTTCCATGCAATGCCTTATTTTTCCATCTTTCGGTTCTCACTTTTACTTGGTTGGCTTTGTATTCCAGTTTTATATCCATGGGTTTAAATAAACCCTCTTTCCTTACCTCAATTAGAAATTTTTCCGTTGTTTGCTGCAGATAATCATTTAAATTTCGTTTTTCTTCTTCAATAACTTGCTTCACTTGTAATAATCCTCTACCTCCTTTTTTGCGTGATAGATATAGCCTATCAATGTCACTGCGAGGATTGAGGGCATGGTGCATCGTCATTAATTTTCGAGTTTTTCGATCTAAATCTTTCAACTCTAGCTGGGTCCATTCAACAATGCCTGCTAAATATCTCAGAACAGGTATGGCCCAGGTATTAATTGCTTTTATCAAATTTCCAGCATTAAGCGTTGACTTAAGTCCACGTTAATGCTGGAAATTTTCTTAATCGTCTTATGTATTCTGCTCTAGTTCTTTCTTTGATCTTATTGTGCAGAATTTGTGATGCTTCTAAAATTCCCAAATATTTGTAGCTGTCTTCGAATTTTATTGCCTTGATTATTTCAAGGCAATAAAATTCGAATAATATATATATATATAATATATATTATTAATAATATATATATATATATATATATATATATATATATATATATATATATATATATATATATATATATATATATATATATATATATATTATTATTATTATTATTATAATCGAATTGTGTGTGTATGCTGCATTACTGCATTGTATCGTGAATTGTGTGCACATTGGTGCCAATCCATATTTAGCTAGTTTAAAAAAATGTATATTCATATTTATAAAATGTACTCTGCATTTTGTATATCGAATTTTCGTACTGTACAGAAAAGATAATATGTTTTTCATTGTGTGTGTGCAGATACTCTGTGTGATAGTAAACCTTATCATTTTCATTGTAAAAACAAAAACAAATAAGTCGTTTATAAAAAAAAAAAAAAAAAAAAAAAATATATATATATATATATATATTTATATATATATAAAATATAAAATTTATATATATATATATATATATATATATATATATATATAAATCGTCGCGAAGTGAGGAATTCTTATTAATGGCTTTTTTAATTGAAGGTGAATTAAGTCGATCTCATACGGAAGTAGCAGGGTTTTTCTCTCAGAAACTTGATGTTTTGATCCCGATACAGACAAATAATCCTTGAGTGCACAAAATTTATAGACACAAAAACACTGTTATTGTTGGTGGTAGACGGTAGATGGCATTGTGTGTTGATGGTTGCGGTGTCGTATTTAGAGGATTAACCAGAGGAGACAGCGAGAGTGGATTAGTGTTCCACTAATCCACTCCCAATATATAATAATAATAATTTAATGAAAATTACTTTACCGTACCATATCCACTCAACACTACAACTATGCCGTTTGTTTGGAAAGAAGTTAATTCCAATCCCCTTTCTCCTCTCCTGAACGAGTAAAGACTTTATAAGGGCTTTAGAGTTGAAGAAAGAGTAGATTAGCCAGCTTATTGAAGAAGTGGAGTGTTTCTCATGTAAATAAATTGAGTTATTTATTTATTTAAAAATGATGTCTACCCAAAACCAGGTAACAGGTACGCAGTTGTGGAAGAACTGTGCTGTACTTTTGATGTTATCTGTAGTGCACGGGAATAAATTACAAATGAACACACGTTCGGTTTTTATAAAGGTAACAATATCTCCGAACAAAGGTTACAGCTATGAATTTTATCCAATTTCATTTTCCTTTACGTATTAAGCTCAATGCCTCTCACGGCCAGTTAACTTGGCCTCTTCGAAACTTATTCTCATCTGCATTTTCTGCTATATCTGGCAATTGCGTGTGTGACCAGGCTGCGTGTTTTACCGAGTGAAAAACCCAAGTTTCCGGTAGGAGAGAACTCGCTCCTCCGTATGAGACCGGCTAACTCACTTCAGTTGAAGAGCCCTGATAAAAGTTCTTTGCGTCCCAAAAAGCATTCGAACTTATTTGTTTCCAACCCAAAGGCATGCGTATAGCTGTGAATGTAATATATTCACTTTTTATGAGAAAGAAGAATGATTATGCCAATTATATTTGAATAAATTCTTCCCATAAAATCCTGCAAACTATATTTTATACCCTAGATGCTATCGATTTAGTATTAACTACAAAAAGTTGATGGGTTTAATTAATGTAATTTTGTTGGTAAAAAAATGAACAGCAGTGGGAACTGGATATTAGCATCGGTTGCCTTTCACAGATATGTAACAAATAATATAACAAGTATAAGTTTTATATCAATAAACAAACGCTCTTTTAGAAGTTCTCGCGCTCTTCGCAGAACCTTTGTTGGGATTCCTCAGTGAAACATAATAACACTTTACAAATAATAATTACAACAACGACAACAAAGTTCATATTGCAGTGCTCCCTTGATCAAAAATAAATGCTTTACACCCAAAAAAATAATGCTATTTCGAGTTTAAACTGTAATTTCTACAGTACAATTAGTTTTAATAATAGACTGATAGAGTTTATTAAAATTGTATATTTACTTCAGCGTACTGTAGAAATATTTACATTAAATACAAAATTAACTATATAATAAATCGATGTAAAATAGCAATATTTTTTCGACTTCTTCATCAGAATTTTAAAAAATGTTGTGTGTGTGTGTGTGTGTGTGTGTGTGTGTGTGTGTGTGTGTGTGTGTGTGTGTGTGTGTGTGTGTGTGTGTGTGTGTGTGTCTCCTTCACACACACTAAGTAATATATAGGAAGCAATTGTTAGTTTCAATGGTCTTTTCTTAAAAGAAGGACTTTAAAAAATGAAGATGAAGCGTCCACTCTGTTTCTATCTTTTTAAAGTACTTGGACGTAAAATGATCTCTTCTGTTGGTGGAGTTGCTCGTCGATTTTTCTCATTTCTTGCTTGACCGTGATTGAAATTGGGATTTGGTCTTGCTTGAGGATGGTAACGAACCATTTGTCTTGGTGTTGGAGATACACGGTTTTTCTTAAAGCACTTGGGGAACAAAATTCTAAAAGCTTTTCGGAACGATTCTGTGTTAACTCCATAAATGATCGGATTTATGGCTCCATTAGCAATGGTCAGAAGGTGTGCAGGGAAGAAAGCATCACGATACCATTTGGGAAGCTGAAAGAACATACAATAAAAATTATTATTATTATTTATTTATTAATTATTATTATTATTATTATTATTATTATTATTATTATTATTATGAAATTATTTATTCAATTAATCGGAAGTATTTAATTAATCTCTCACACGGTAATGTTTGTCTTTTACGTATTGGGATCTCTCAAGTGTGAAATTGATAGAATAAAGATTATTTCACTACATTGACACTATATCAATCGACAAATAAAATCTTAAATAATGACGGCTTGGGACTTATATTTCATTTTCTGACTTATCGTTACAATAAGTTAGAAGAATGGGAGAACAGCAACAAAACAGCTTTAATCCATTTTGAATAAACGGTTTTCATTCACGTTACGCATTTGTGAATGAAAACGGCTGTAGATTAATTTAAAGTTTGAAAAGATACGAGTAAAGAAAAAAATAACTTACAAAAACCTGATATTTCTTTGATGTACAAAGTACAAGGTCTGTTCATTGACAAAATAATTATTGTCAATTATTTTGTCAATAAATAATAGAATATGTCCTCGGTGGCAGTGTTTATTTTATAGTTAAAAATGTAAATCATCACTCTACTCAGGATTTCAAAAAAAAGTAACTTTTATATAATATTTGTCTTTTGATTTGTTATTTTAATAATACACAAACAATTAATAGTGTGAATACTATAATAGAGAGAGAAAGAGAGAGAGAGAGAGAGAGATCTTGACTGAGGATATATTATGATAATTATGTATTTTTCATATGAAATTAAGAATTTTTTTAATTTGCAGTAGAAGAAAGACTTTTTTCTACTGGAAAAGAAACCTCATAAGTTATATAAGTCGAGTCATGTAACTCAAGCACATGATACAGGTTATACTCATCAGTCCTTGAAAGTAAGGATCACGCTGTTGATTCACGAGCTTTTGTTAATCCAGCAATCCTCACCCGAAGCTTGATATTGTGATGTCATCAAATTAACTACGTGAAGCATTACTATGAGGTGCAAATCAAAAGCAATCTCAATCTGCTGGACCGTAGATTATTTATACAGATAACATGGAAATTTACAAGAATCAATATAGTCATATCTTCTTGGAAACCAGATGATATGAAAAGCAAATCTTTGAATAATCTCGATTCCAAAATAATAATTTCCATAATAATTTTGAAAAGAAATATCAGGTTTCAAACATACGGATCAAATAGCTTCATGTCAATGTGTAACTCTTTACAGGTGTATGAATATAAACAGAATAGAAAAAAAAAGAATCTCTTAGTAATTCAGTTGGAAGGAGATCCGGTCCCGTAGTGTACCAGTCATGAATATCATGAATACACAATCGACACTTATGATTCATATGTGTTGATTGTTTTGAAGCACGTGTCAAAATCTCTTTTTATTCGTAATAAATTTTACTGACTGTGTTTTTGTTTTTGATTAAACTGTCCGTTCGTTTACTTTTCTGTCAAAATATCTTTCTATTACTTTCATATAACTTAATCGTGTGTAACGTATGCTGGTATTTAAAAAATGGTATTGATTATTTACTATTTAATAACAATGAAATTATTTTCGAATTGGTAAGGCCTCAGATATGAATTTATTTTTAAACAACAAAAATGACGTCGTTTTTCTTAAATTAGCATTTTGAATAATTATTGCATTGATAATTAGAACAGGAAAGACATATGGTCATAATGTTGTTTGCAACATAATTTTCAGACGTTTTCGATTTTTTTTAAATTACTTCATTCTGCTATTTACTGCCATTGAAACTGTGGACGGTCGGATATTTTTGGAATTTTTCTACACAAATAATTAAAGTCGAATCTTACCTCATCATTGCTGTTTTTGAAGTGGCGAAAAAGGATAAGTCCTTGAAGTAAAGACCAACAGAATATGAAATTCAGTAGATAAATAAATAGCATCTGTATTACCTAAAAATATAAAAATCCTTAAGAATAACTGTATCTATTTAGATGAAATGCAAACTTTTAAAGAAAATCTAAAAGCAACAGCAAACAACAACAAAAAAAGTTCAAAGCAAAGGCAAGTAGTCATTTTCTTTAAGTGATCCTTATTTGATATACGTTGAATATCTTTGCCTCGAGGATGTGAAAAACAACTCTTTGTCGCTCTCATTTAATGAATTAATAACTGTTATAATACGAAAAAAGATTATATGAAAAAAGAAACCTGATCAATGGGAAATTTGAAAAACGTTTTGATCATAGAAATCATATCATTGTACTGTATTGATAAAGCAACAGTTTGCTGTAATAAGTTAATTTTGCAACTTATCCCAATTATGAAGTTGATCCTTTAATGTTTACTGATTTTTATCCATATTAGTTTTATATGGGTCTGTTAAAGGCACCATCATCGTTATAGACTATCAGGATGCACCATTAGGAGGCAATCTACTTTACACCCAAGTCTTGCCCTAAGCCGACGTTATAATTTTCTAAGTGGAGCTGTATAAGGTTCAAACTGGGACTATACAGCCCAGTCTAACTTTCCACTTCCATTCTTTCGAACCATATCGTCACTGTCTCTTGTAATAAGATATGATACATGATAATGAATATTATCATGTTAATATTCAAACTATGAAGCTTAGATAAAATAGACACATAACAGACTGAAATTATCCATACTATCAACACAGCTTTAGATTTTTTTTTTTTTTTGGACAGGACGACAACGGATCCTATTACAAACCAGGAGAAGTAATCTCATAGCACAGCTCTACTGCCACTGTACTTAATAGCTAGGATTAATATCAATGGATTAATAACATTCTCAACGAAGACTTCATATGCAAATACACTCCTATTTGCAGAAGAACGTACATGGTAATTCGCTAATCTATATCATAACTTTCCAATGATTTAATCTCCAACCAACCATGGTTGTCTTTTCCGCAGCAGCCGTTCAATGAAAACCACAGAATGGAATTCCGTATTTTTCTACTTGGCCGTCTCGGTAAGGCTGGCGAGTAGAGAGCATACACCGCTTGGAAAGAAGCCAACGGACACATTAGTGTGAGGAACAAACAGCCATGGAATCCACCTTAATAAGATGTAGGACCACCTTTCGCTGCGATAAATGCAGCAATCCTACGGAGTATACACAAGCGTACGATAGCGACCAATGGGAAATTTGGACCATTCTTCCTGAATGAACGTAATGAGTTCCTGGACTGTTGTAAAGAGGACGTCACTTGACCTCATCCGACGCTCTATTTAATCCACTATATATTTAGTAGGATTGAGATCAGGGCCTTGTGGAGGCCAGTCAAGTGTGGTGATGTTCATGTCCACAAACCACGCAGTTAAAGTGCAGCCTTATGACAGGGTGCATTGTCTTGCTGAATGAAACAATGGTTATTTCCGTTGAAAGCATTGCATTTGTCAGATTTTTCAGATATCTCTCGGAGTTCAATGTTCATGCCCCCCACCCCCCAAACAGTGGTCCGGGGCCAAACCAATCAAAACCGTACCTTCACATCGCCATCTCCGAATTTCATAGTTGGGGTTATGCACTCTGGTAAGAGACGTTCACCGAGCTTCCGCCACACTCACACCCGTTCTTCTGCTCGGTAGAGATGTAGCGTAATTCTCTCCATAACACAACTTTCGAAGCTTCCAAGTCACACTTTACATGCTTTTAGCACCATTCAAGACGAAGTTGCGTTGGTTCGGGTAATGTGGTGTTTGAATATTCAAGTCCTAGCATGGAAATCCATGTTGTGAGTCTCTGATCTGAATGTTTGTGTGCAGATTCGTGTTCTAGTCAATGTCAGGACGTTTGAACGTTCTGGTCATCGACTCCTCATTGAACGTTTTGGCCAACGAATGGCGGTTTTTACATATTATCCTTAGTAACACCCTAAAGACAGCTCGGCGAGTGTGGAGAGTCGTTCACTGCAGCACCTACAGTTGACTCCTGCGCTTCCATCATAGTATACTATCACTGATTGCTGACCTGGGATGGCTCAATTTGTGAACAATTTGCCGAACAGATAGGCCTCCAACATGGCATCCTATCACAACGACTCTTTCAAATTCTGTCAGTTCTCTTCTCGTACTGACTTGAGAGCATCATATTCCTACAATTTATACCGTTTACAAACACGTCATATGGCACATGCACCTTGCCGATTGAAGTGTTCTTTGACTTCCCCCCTCCCCCCAGGTTGTGTACAGTAAGATGGGTACGTATTCTGCTCGTAGGGGAATCTAACTTACATGCAAGTACTCATTCGTACTTTCATTTCATTGTTTCCCGAGTCTAGATCAGAGGAGCATTTTACTTACAATTATAACGTTTTCTATATATCACAGCTATATTACTATCAATAAGGATTAGTATTATAACTAAGATGAAAAGACAAACAGCTATTTTTTCTGGCGAAGTTAATTAAATTAAATTAACTCTTAGATCGTAGTTTTCGATCTTAAAGTTTCACACGCTGGCTGTAAAATAATTAGGGATTTCTATCCCCTTAATTTAAGGATTAGTATTGTTGTGTGGCTTTGAGAATACTAGTTAAAAAAGGATAGCAGACCTGAATCTTAAAGTCAGTTCACATAATTTCCAGAATATCTTTGAAGATACCTTTTGTCATAACATTCAGACATTATATCCGTTTATGTTTCACTTCAGATCTCACTGTGTGTCGGGTTAATAAAGTTTTATGAAATAGTGTTTTTGCGTGTTACCGATAAAATGTAGAATCCTATCCGAGTGTGGCCTATGTTTAAATGTCTTTAGCTAATAGATGACTTTTCTTTACTGTAGTGAGACCATCATACTGCTTACTGACCACCGGAAAAGTCTATCTTTGGTCTGTATAGAAGGCAATTCTTGAATTATCTTGCTCTTAGCTCAATCCTGTGCTGAATGTACAATAAATTTACGGTCTTAATGCGTTCACGTAAAAAAGAAGAGGCATTAGTAATGGGAACGAAGTCCCTTTTAACTTCGTTGTAATGTAGAAATCAAAATCAAAAAAAGAATAAGAAACTATTCTTTTTTATTTGCACATATTAACTGAAGCAATGCATATTATTAAGAAGAAGATATTTTCGACAAAATTACCTTTCTTCGATATCGTATTTTAAGAGGATGTTCCCTTAAAAAGAGTATGTGTTCATATTGATCTAGTTTGCATATAATTACAGAATAGGCAACTGTCATGGACACTATTGGGAGGTAACACAAAGGAATTAGAATGATAGGCCAGTAGTACTTCGTTTTCCCTGTATCTTCACTGCAAAATATCTGAAAGGAAAGGCAACTACTTCAACCTATATCATAAAAACATATCAAATAACCTAAATGGAGTACAAATGTATTAAAAAAATAAAAATTTAGGAATAGCATGAAACAACTGAAAATTTTAACATAGTATTACACCCCCTCCACACACACACAAAGAAGTTTTATTTGAGATCAGTTTCTTGATTGGTAATAATAATAATTATCAATAAAGAAGCCCAGAAGCTATTGTAATACTGTATTACAACAGTTTAGATCCTATTAGAATGAATTTTTCATTTCTCAAGAAACAAAATGTAATAAATGTATTTTAATTATTTAATTTTTAAACGTTAAAGCTGTGAGAATATTCCACTCTTTACCATCCTCTTGAATACACTAGTTTATGAGGTCTTTACTAAAATTTGTGCGATGTACACATACCGGCCGCTGAATTAGAAACTTTTATTTTACGTATACGCATGCAAATGCCAATACCGATCCTCTTCAGTTCCCTGCGCATATGAGTCGGGAACAGCCTTCATTAAATACTTCGGTCAGTTGTTGCTCACAGCAAGTTCTGTTTGTCCATACAAGCTTTCTCAAACGACGGCAATTTCTTTCCTGAAAGACTGTCTTAGAACCACACTTGTCACCTCTTAGACAAGCAATGTGGATTATTTTTCCACTAATTAAACACCCAGGATATCTCACCTTTTCAAAGAAACCAATCAGTACTGCTTTCAAAATCGTGGCTCCAGCTGGATCGGCACCCACAATAAGTCCTGTATCCAACTCCGAAAGATTCTTTGTTTTTCCCATTACGAACAACACTTTTGACGATTACTGATATCAGCAGCATTCTTAAATAGTTGCCTAGAACAGGTGGTGATGCACGTAACCAAGTAAAGGTTTTTAATTAAGTGGCCGGTATGTGCATTTGAATTTCCGTTTAAGCTGGAAAATTTATTTCCAGATTAGATACAAATTCAACCTATTTATGTACCTGTGACCATTTAAGTACCTGATTTATAACATTATTATTATTATTACATCAACTCTCCTGGAGTCAAAGACTCATCGAGAGAGAGAGAGAGAGAGAGAGAGATTGATACTATTAACAATTACAAAAATTATACAAGAAACATACATTATATTACATTGTATACACATTAATTTTAATTGTGCAAGTTTCGCGGTATTTGTAATTTATAAAAATATTGCTTCGGATTTTTCTGTATGTTCATTTATAATAATAATCATGTCTGATTACTGCCACAAGATTATTATTTATAACTCTTAATTATTTATAATAAGATTGAACTAATACTGAACAAAGTGTGAAACTCTATGCCGTTTTGGTTCTGAAAAACAGAAATCTCAATTGCATCTAAAATAAACAAGTTATCGAGATGCTTTCAGAAAACTGACTTAATTATATTATTAATTATTAATTAGTTATGCGCTATTTGCTTTCGAAGTTTACCTCTAGGTAATCAGCCCATTGGCGTTGTATCAGATGACGAGATAGACCAAGAGGAATGGAACATCCAATAGCTGCAACCCATATGACTATTATGACAACTATTCCAATCTCTTTGGTCATTCTTGGAGAGAAGGGATAAATAATGCCTAGTAACCGATCGCATGATATTACGACCAGAGAGAAATCACTTGATAATAGAAATGTTACTGAAAGAGAAAAGAAATAAATGAAGAATTGATTGGAGAATTAATGACAAGCTCCCTGGTAAGTAAGTAATATTAGAAATATTACTTACTTACCAGGGAGCTTGTCATGTGTGATATTCAGTTATCACTAACAAGCTATATTTGAAATAATCCTTTAATAATTGAATTTAATTTTCTGTAATCTAACCGGAGATTTTCACAAAATATTTTGTTATGTATCACACTAAATGGAAACATCAAAATTTTTGTTTAGATGTTTCTATTTAGTACGTCTGTTTAAAACTGATAAAAATTATGTCGCGATATTTAAATAGTTTTCTTATGACAGTCACACTAATGAAATGTTATAAATTGACAGCGCATTAGAAACGTGTAGGCGTTCTAATGTGCTGTCAAGGCGAAGGAGAGCCAATGTAGTATATCGGACTACAAAAGTAGTAAATCGGAACCACCCTCTGATGTATGGATAAACAAGATAGGTGATTTTGTAAAAATAATAATAAACTGTTTGTTGAATGAATAAGGTCTCAGCTTTGTAGCTATTTGTAGTGCGTCCGAATATTAGTGTGACCTAGTCACTGTGAATGTCTTTATGTGATATATGACAAATTATCAGTTCACTTACTGGAGCAGGTCTCCAGCAAGCAGCTTTGAATGATTTTCATGTCCGTTCTCTAGATCAGTACTAGTTCTCGCCTAATTTGTCGAGAAACGTTTTAATTTTATTTGGAATTATCAAGTCACTATACTTATAAAAACATTTCCACTTTATGTACACATACTATTCATTGCAGTTGAACAATGTATACGAAATTATTATAAGTGAACTGTGTGTAATGGAATGCTTTTTCAATCATCAGCTGAATATGAATTTGTCATTAGCAATCAAAAGACTGCGTTATGGTCAGCAACATAAGTTTCGATTGAATGCAGCAAGTGAGTATGCATTAAAAGCAATTTGATCTAGGCACGACATTTGTATGAGAGACAGAACTTAAATGCAATAGCAATGTTTAATTCTAAGCCATTTGTTTCAAATTTCAAAAGGGATTCGTTTACTACCCTTCTTATCTTTGAGGTTCAGGAGTGGACTGACGGTTAGATGTCAGACCGAATGACGAACATCATCTACCATCTGAATGAAGTATGATAGAAAATACATTTTTTTTCCACAGATGGAAATATAATATCTTGTTTGCTGATAATCAGGAAATCATATCGAATGAAAGTGAAAACAGAGGCTGAGCGCGTTACATGGGGAAGTTATTCAAGAGTTTAAAATAACTTGAAAAATTTCGTAATCAGCATGGAAATGAATTATTGGATGAATACAAGACGAGAATTGTGTAATTGTTAAATATTCATGTTTATTGGTTTAAACATCAATCATTCAACTTCGATATCAAAAGAAGAAAATGTGTGAAGGGAAAAAAAGGATTATGTGAATGCTGAGTCCAATTCTGTGTAGTAATATCACATCATGTACAAAAAAAACAAAAAAAAAACAAGTTTATGATGTCACTACATAATAATCACGTAATTTCCAAGGAAAGCTGCAGTATTTCACTCTAATCTGTTTTAGAATCTTATAAAATAGCTTATATTTTCTTTTAAATTTAAAACTATTTAAAATTAAAATTTTAATTACAGCCTACTTTAGACTGGAAATTTCAATAAAGTTTATAAGTTTTATAATCATTAACGATGTGCCGACTTAAAACAATATCTACAGGGTGTTGTCAACTGGAAGGGTTTGAGACTCTAAAGTTCAAAGGGACTGGCGAATAATTATCTGTTATATGACAGAAGATGTCGCACAGAAGCTCTTCATCCTCTACATCTAAAGCAATATTTAGGTAATAAATAATTCATAATTATTCAATTAGTTAATTAGATTTTTGATAACATAACGGCCATGATACAGTCATTTACGAGAGTGTCTTATAAAACTGTTATTTTGCTATTGATTGAAATGTATTTTCTCCTTAAATTGTGCTTTCTAACTAGTAGTTTTTCTGTTCTTCCCGAATAAAAACTTTGTTTCCGGGAGAACTAATTCTACCTGATTTTCACTTTAATACAAATAGATGAGAAATTGTGGGAATATAATAAAGATCTGTATTTAAGTTTTGTCGATCTGGAAAAGGCATATGACAAGGTGCCAAGAGAGAAGCTATTCGAAACGCTACAGTTCTATGGTGTCAATGGGGCATTATATCAAGCAATACTTAGTCTTTATTTGAGTTGGAAGTGAGCAGTTATAATTGAAGGAAGTATAGGAAGATGAATTGATGTTAAATCTGGTGTCAGAGAAGGATGTACATTATCCCCTCTGTTATTCATTATCTATATGGATTACAGTATGAAGGAAAGTGGTATTAAACCTGATATCAAAATTAGAGATGTTAATCTCAGCTTTTTACTTTATGCAGATGATGTTATACTTCTAAATAAATACGCTACAAGTCTGAAAGATTCTCTGACTAAATTGAGTAGCTGTTGTAATAGATATGGTATGAAGGTCAGCAATAACAAGACAAAGACAATGAAAAGAGGCAGAAGCATTGAAAATATCAACTGTATTGGGAATGGAGAACTATAGAACAAACAAGTAAAATATTTCAGCTACTTAGGCACAATTTTTAGTGAAGACGGTAAATTAAATATGGAAATAGACAGACAAAATCAACAAAGCTAGTGAGTAGGAAGTCAAGTAAATAAATTTATATGAAATAAGAGAGAAATTAGTCAAAACTCTAAATTAGCTGTGTACAAGAATGTTCAAACCAGATTTAACTTATGAATCTGACAGCCGAGTTAGAAATAAAACACTTGCCCAAAGACAGACCGTAGATATGAGAATCCTGAGAAAGATTAGAGGCGTGAACAGATAACATCAATGGCAATATCATATTAAAAACGAGGATATTAGGAAATAACTGGATTCTTTCCATCCAGGAATGTGTTAGCAGAACTAATCTCAGTGACATGGTCACTTATACAGAATGGGAAAGGAAAGATTAGCAAAACAAGTGTTCTCTGAAAGATTGGCAGGAAAAAGACCCAGAGGAAAACCAAGATATAGGTGGATTGATATAGTAAAAGTGCCTTAGAAGACAGAAATATAAGATCTGATAATGTTGGAGTCTTGGCAGGTAACAGATTGATTTGGAGGAAAATTGTTGATAGGAAGTTAGTAATGATCTAATTTCTTCATAGTGCTATCATAATATCCTGTACACCCCCTTGAGGGTACATTTCAGGAATTCGATGATGATGGTGATAAGTTTACCTCTTCTAGAGGAGCCCAACCACCAGCTTATAAAAAAACACTTTACATACAGCTGATCTTGTACACAGCTAATTTTTTCATCTCCTAGAACAGGTTTCGAAACTACATTTATCCAATCTAAGGACATGGCTGTTATCAACTGAACTACGGCGCCTCTTCCATTTAGTGATAAACCTCAACCGTTCAAACAACAAACAATTTCAATACGAATTATTTTTCTTTATTTAGGCAATTTACTTCCTAGATAGATATGTTCGGAATACTTAATTCGAAAGACGTATTTCTCCTGAAAAGTAACTGTGATGTAAAGGTAAAATCAGTAAGTAAAATCAAATATTTGATTAGCTTAACCAACATTAAATACCGTTTACAAGTCAAATCATATATTAACGTGTCGTCTGTCGGTTATGATTTTAAGCGCTTTCACTTGGGACGTAACTTTGAAGTCATGTGTTATGTTAATTTCTTTATAAATGTCCAAAGCTCTACGAAGATTCCCCCTTTTTAAAAAAAAAAAATAAATAAACACTTAATATATGTTTTGAGAGAGAGCACCATATTCGGGCTTCCTTCTTCACAACCAAATATGCTACTATTTAGACCCAATACCTACCTGAAAAAGCGTAATAAAGCATTTTAACTTAAGGAAACGTGTATAAACTGAAAGAAGAATGCGCCCCATAATACGTGTGGCTGGTATAAGGAGATAGTTTTTATTTATTTATTTTATTTTTTAAACCACCATGCAGTTTTTTTTTCAAAACGAACTGGCAGGAGAAGGAGCGATAATCAGTAGTTATCCAAGAAGAAGAAAAAAAAGAAAATTTCTGAAATGTTCCTCTTCGTCAAATTTACTGTTTTTTTTTTTTCAAGAAATCTGTCTTTTTCAATCACATGCTTCCTAAACCCAATTTCTAAAGTCGTCTACTTCAGTGTTTTCCAAACTATGCGATACATCTTAAAGATGAAATAAGGAGTTTCAGGTGAGAAGTAAAAAATATATATCTTACTTTATTTCTTTTATGATAGATAGCTTAGGCAATAATTATTTTTTTTTCCCTGAAAAATAAACATCTTGTTCTTCTTATGCATTTTTCTATCTGCATTTTTCATTTCAATAATTTCAATCACCTGGATTTTTATAACATTCTGGAAATGGGAATCAGTTATTATCTTCGACTTTTTCTAATGCAGACATCCAAACTGTTTGAACTCTACTAAGCAAATTACTTTTTAGCAAATACTTTTATCTTTTCATATATTTTGTGCTTTTTCTATTGAATGATGATAGCTATATTAGATATAAAATGTCTTTGTAGATTTTAAATTACACTGACTGCTTTAGTTCCATATTAAATTACATCGAAAATTGAAAATGAACTAATCTGGAATAGAGATCGAGTACACTATCGCGTGCTGAATTTCAAAACAATAAATTCCAAGAGATAACGAAAAGCAAGTTTGTCAAATAGA
Source organism: Typopeltis vanoorti (assembly GCF_054136105.1). NCBI lineage: Eukaryota > Metazoa > Arthropoda > Arachnida > Uropygi > Thelyphonidae > Typopeltis > Typopeltis vanoorti. The sequence goes on along the minus strand of NC_143556.1, from coordinate 109,721,312 downwards.
ACTGCAATATAGCATAGAAAAAAGTCAGATAGATGACTTTATGAGACTAACGTCACCCCTCAAGAGATCTTTAATAATTATACTTCTTGTCCTTCACAGATTTATTTGTTGTTTAAAATGTTGTCTTTAATAATTACACTTCTTGTCCTCCACAGATTTTATTTGTTGTTTAAAATATTGTCTTACTACCAAAGGGAGTAAGAAGAAAGAAACAAAAAAAATCATCATTTTTTTGTAATTAGTTTTCTTCCTGCAAAAAAAAGTAATGAACATTAAGTTATTGTTCTTTTACTGTTTTTCTAGCCAATAGCGTTTTTTTTTTTCTCAATGCGCTGGCGTACGAGCAGTTGATTCCACCTTACGACAGATGTGAAGGCAATTTCGCTCTGAGCGATAGGTTATCACACGCCTTGGATAGAATGGTAACTTTTTCACGTGGTGCCCCCTGACTTCTGTATCTCACTTTCACTACGATATTAGAAGTGTGTTTGTCTGCACTCTTCTCCACGATATGGCAGCGTCACGAAAAATGAAAGCACTTCCACAATAGAGAACTGGGATCTCCGTTCACTAACAGGAAATAACATGGCAGATTTTTTTCTTTTAAACTTTAGAAACGTCTGATTTCCCACGTGTCTAGGAAAGAAAGAGATATAAAAATTCCAGAATGCCACGCAAGACACATGTGGGTGGTATAAGGAGACAGTTTTATTTTTTTAGAAGACTATGCATATTTTTTCTTAGAAAATGAACTGTCAGAAAGAAGAAGAAATAGTAGTTTTAAATATATTTGGTCTACGTGCTATGCTATATTGGGAAATTGAAATTTCTTGTATGATGCGTTTTGCATTTTCTTCCCTTGCTGATTGTCGTTTTTAGATTAAGGAAGAAAATCCATAAACAGAAATTCGGTTCAAATATATCTGATATTTATGCTTAACGAACTCAGGGTAAATTTATGAATAAATTTGGCAGCAAGTATTTAAAATAATTTCCATCTGTAGCTGTATTAAATATTTTCTTAATACGTTAATTTTTAATCGATCAAAGTAAACTTCTTTCTTTCTTTCATTATTTCTTTATGATAAGAAGCTATCCAAGAAAAGTATGTTATTGAAAAAATCATCTGTCTCAGGAACATTACATTTGTGCCCGCGTAGTCTAATAGATAAGGCGTGTCCCTTCAGATCTGAAGACTGTAGGTTCGAGTCCTAAGGGGACGTTTTTATTTCATTTTTCAGCTTTTCATTTCTAGTCCACACTGGACATTTGTTTTCCATGGGTAATACAGCCTCTCGTATGTAAGAATGATATAAAAATAAAATAAAATAAAATTTAGGTTAAATATGTTCAGTAGCAAAATGGAACAAGGAAAAATATCAGACAAAAGGCTAGTTTTAACATATGAATTTGAGAGTTGGATTAAACGAAAACAGTTGATCGATTGCGCACTAGATTTCGGAGAAAAAAATAGAAGAGTAAAAAGATGCCTAGATGACAGACCTATATTAAAAATGAAAACATCAGAAAAGACAATATTAATCATGAATGTACAAAATAAGTAGTGTTAATCTAAAACCGCTACATAAACGGAATGGAAGATTCAAGATAATAATCTGTGTATTTAAAGCGAAATATCAGACGAAATGGCAGTAAAAGACTCAGAAAGATCGAAATATAAGTAGGTTGATGAAAGCGAATAGTACTTTAGAAAACTGAAATGTAAGAACTGTTCAGATGAGAGACCTTAACGAAAGGGAAAAAAACTGAAGAGACAAATAGGTATTTGGCATTAGTGATAAGATTAAGAGCTATCATTGATTAGCAGACGGTTGATCAGTGATAGCAAGTGATACTGAGAAGTTATCTATATAAGTGATGAAAGCATCTATTCTGTTTCCTATCGCATTATCGATGATTAGTGCTGTTTATGTTCTCAAACGACTTTTCACTGACAAAATATCAAGTTACAACAGAATCAAGATTAGATAACTGGCAAACAGTACAAACTTTACTTTTGAGATCTTCTACACTAAACTGTATTAACTGCATTGACATAAAGGAGATAAAAGTTACTTCAGCAGAATACTTTAAATGATAGATATATGGAATGGTAAGGCAGGTTGCAAAGAAGACTTGAAGGAACTTATTATGAAATTAAAGAAGGAAGTGCTAAATATGGTCTTAAACTTAACCTCAAAACGACAAAAGTTATGACAACATGTGAATTTAATGATTTTGAAGTAGATGGGGAGAAAATGGAAGCAGTTAACAATTTTGTGTTCCTCGGATCCCGAATTGATAAAGATGGTTATTGTAGCGAAGAAGTTAGAAGAATATTATTACTTGAAAAAAAGCAATGATAAATTTAAGCAAGATCTTTAAAGATAAAGATATTAGCCTCACAACAAAAGTCAGAATTGTGAAAGCAATGGCATTCCCTGTGGTGCTGTATGGATGTGAAAGTTGGACCCTGAGAAAGAGTGAAAGAAGGAAGATAGATGCATTTGAATTATGGGTTAGGAGACGCTTACTAAGAATACCATGGACTGCAAATCAAACCAATAAATCAGTGATAGACAGAATAAAGCCAGATTGCTCCCTTGAAGCTATGATAATCAAGCAAAAATTGTCATATTTCGGACATATTATGCGAGCAAATGACAGTCTGGAGAAGAGGAAGACCAAGAATTAGATGGGTGGATGGAGTTAAAGAAGCAACTGGAATGCGCTTGAAGATTCTGAAAGACATGGTCAGGGAGAGACCGGAATGGAGAGTGTATGTTCGTGGAGTCGCCAGGAGTCGAAAACGACTCGCTGCACACACACACACACACACACACACACACACGCACACACACACGCACAATCAGTATACAGTAGTCCACCCCTTATCCGCGGGGAATACGTTCCAAGACACTCCACAGATACCTGAAACCAAGGATAGTACCGAACCCTATATATATATATATATACACTGCGTTTTTTCCTAGATATACATACCTATGATAAAGTTTAATTTATAAATTTAGCACTGTAAGAGATTAACAATAATAACTAATAATAAAATAGAATAATTATAACAACATATTGTAATAAAATTATCTGAATGTGAATGGAATCTTAGCAACCTCAGCACACTTTTTTTTTTTTAATTTATTTTAGGTTTCTCTTTGGCATATTTGAATTGCCAGCATCACTACTCTTACACTTTGGGGTCATTATTAAGTAAAATAAGGGTTACTTGAACACGAGCACTGCGATACCGCGACAGTCTATCTGATAACCGAAAACTACGGCGCAATTCCAGATATTCCTGATTTCCGAAAGGTTGCAAGCCGCGTGTAGCTTTCTTCACCTTTGCAACGAGTTGCCCTGGTGTTGGACTACCTCTGGGATTAGCCGAATTGTCTATTACTAGAAGAAAGAGCCATAGGGCTGGCTTCGTTTCGGCGATGTGAAATCACATAGGAAAATCATCGGCATCCCTGAGTTGCACTACCTACAAGTACTTGATGTAAGTAGTTAAGGCAACTCGGGGATGCCGAGGACTGTATTCTTGTAAGCTCTCAGGTCAACTTACGAAACTTTCATACTTTCTACAAACATTCTATAAACATTGATTATTTCTGAAATTTTCCATTTAATATCTTCGGAGCGGGGTTGACCGCGGATAAGGGGGGGGGACTACGGTACTGTAAATAAATATTAAATACTGCTCTCACATTTCGAGTGGGCTCTAAGAGTTCCCTAAAAATGCTTGACTCAATAAAGAGGAGAGCAATTAGATTGATTATTAACAAATTTCTTACCAACTCACTCCTCCCACTTTCTCAAAGGCGTCTGATTTCTGTAATATGTGCATTCTACAAATATTTCCATGGCAAATGTCCATCTGAAATAGCATAAATAATTCCTCCGCTTAGTACTAAGTCCGTTGGTTGGAATACCTGCAGCTTCCGCCAAACATCCCTTCCCAGTACGCCTTGAAACCCACAGAAAAAATTTCTTTTCCTCCTCCTTCATCCCTGCTACTGCTGTATTGTGGAACACTTTTCCCTTGCTGTGTTTCCTAAGGAATACAATATACAGGCTTTTAAATCAAATGCGAACCTTTCCAAACTCACTACCCACGCACGTACTAACGTACTATATGTTGCTTAACCAACCTCTCTTTTTGGGCACAACATAAAAAAATAAATAAATAAAATAATAAAAATAAAACCAGTTTTCTCTGATTTTTCGCCCATGTTGTATTCTCCTTTGTAGATCTTTGTACGATTGCTTTAAAAACACATCCTTAAATGTATCAGGTAGTTCTCTCTCTCTCTTTTTCTCTGCCATCTTATACACACTTTGACTACTGCTGCAAATCACAATAATTCTACCTGCGGTATTCACTGCTCTTCATATGTTGTTTTTTCTTACATTCTCCCTGATGTCTGTATTTTGAACGAATATTATTTTTAACCCAGAAAGAGTTCAAGGGAACTACTGTTTACAGTTTCACGTGCTGTTGTTATCTAAGGAAGATTAAAAAGGTCTGTTTGTACGTTTTAGTTTGCTGTTGATATTCCCTGCCCCCCCCCCTCTCTCCCTCTCTTCAAACGTGCATATCTTCTTACACAATTCTAAAAAAAATACCACATTCTTCTGAAACTTATATAGTTTTCCTTTTCAGACTTCATAATTTTCTTAACGCATTAAGAGTTGGGATAAGAAGTTTCAAAGATGCAATTTTCTCGTACTTCCTTTATCCAAAGCGTTAAGCAGTGATGCCAAATTTGGCCAAAATTGCAAAGCGAAAATAATGGAATAATGGAATCTTTTCCTTATTTTATTTTTTGCATTTTCTTTAAAATAAACTTTTAAATTTAGTTTGCCTTCTAAAAACATATTTTTAGCACCTTCTGGAGTATATTCTTATGATGCAAGCGTCTACTCTTATTCAATAATGGCACATTGACATTTATGCGGTAGTTGTGGTTATCATTTTTTTAGTAACTTTGTAGTCCTTTCTAGCTTAAATCTCTTTTCTTTGAATTTTATCATGCATCTCTGAAAACTGCATGTTATAACCCCCCCCCCAATATATATCTTCCAAGATGTAATAATGATGGTAAAACGATTTTCATGTTTTGCTGTAATACTAAACGATATGGCACGTCTATGGGATAATAAAATAAAAGGGGAGAAAATGACAAAATGAGGGATGAGATATAAAAATTCCATAAAAAAGATTTTTTTTTTAATCTGTCATCGCTGATAAATTCAGTCGATGTCTAGTCACGTGGTGTAAGTCCGCGGGCTTGTGTAAATACTTCGGTTGGGTTACGATTACAACGAGATAACTGAGACCTAATGTCAAGTGCATTAGGGCTGTTGATTGCATAAATTTTCCAGTAGGTTTGTTAGTTATGAAGGAGTAAGAGAGGCAGACTGAATAAATCAATTTCGTTGAGAAAAAACAAGACAAACAAGTCAAAAACATGGACTTATGCCATCTTCGTAGGAGAGACTTAAAAATTCACTTTGCAGAGAAGAAGCAGCATTTAAAATAAGGTTATTACTTATTTTATGCTTAATATAAAACTCTGAGAAAGTCCGAAATGATTAAAAAGAATTACTGCAAAGGCCTCAGGTATGGCATATACACTAGTGGCCAAAATTGTGGAAACCTTTTGGAAAAAGTGTATTTCTGAGGTTTGATGGCTCATAACACCACTTTTATTTTGGAGTAATACCATAAAATTATATATCAATGGAAACATAATTAATCATTAATGTAATGCAATAACTTTTATGAAGGATTTTTTTTTATCAGAACAGCAGTTATAAAGAAGAAAAGTGAAACACATAGAAAAAATGAGATATACAAAAATTATCACAATGTGAGTTAATACTTAGTTGGGTAACCTTTAGTGTTAATTACGGCCTTACAACGCCTTCCCACGGAGTGAACCACGTTTTTCAGTTCTGCAGCTGTTATAATGTGAAACCAAGATTGAATTATTGCTTCTATTAACTGGGTTTTATTGGTGGGTTGCTTCTGACTAACAAGTTTCTTTAGTCGGCTCCATAGATTTTCGTTCTGAGTTATTCCCAGGCCGTTCCAGCAGTGGAATATGATTATCCTGAAACTACTTTTTGCACACAGCAGCAACATGACATGGAGCTGAATCCTGTTGAAATATAAATGCTTCATTATCTTGGAAAAGATCACGTGCGGAAGGCTTCAGTTTGGGCTCAAGTATTTCATTTATGTATTTTTGGACATTTATATTCCCATTAATCACGCAAATTCTGCCCACACCTTTTGATGTCATATAACCCCAGATCATAACACTAAGTGGGTGTTTCACGGTAGGTGTAATGCAATCAGGATGCAAATCTTCTCTGATTCTTCTACTTACGTATTTTATGCCATCACTACCAAACAGGGAGATTTTGGTCTTATCACTCCAAATAACACTGTCCCATTGTTCGGCTGTCCAGTTAACATGGGTTTTAATCTTTTCAACGTTTAGAGATAAAAATGGCTTTTTGTTAGTGGAATTCTAGCATTTAGACCACATTCCTGCAGTCTGCGCCGAACAGTCCTTGCACTCAACTTCACATTGTATTTCTCCATTTCATCTTGTATACAACGAGATGATTTTATTCTATCACGTAGGCACAGTCTTTCAATTCTTCTATCATCACTTGCTGTTGTGCACCTTTTCCTGCCTTTACCAGTCTGGTTTTGTAGTGACTGAGTCTCCTTATACCTATTCAAAAATTTAGAAATGCCACCTTTGGTTAAGTTTTTACCAATTTTTCTTCTAATTTCTTCATAACTATAGCCTTGTTCACTTAATAGCACTATTTTACATCGCTTTCTGGATGACCAGTCAACTTTTGCGTCATTTCTTTAATTTTGTTACGTTTTACAAGCTCACTAAATGAATGAACAACAACAACAAAAAAAAAAAAAACCAGCTTGATAGCAATCACATAACACTGACAAATGTCCTCCTCTCAGCTCCAATGCATGACATCAATAGCTGAATCCTACTGTGACCTTATTGGCTGATTGCCCAAACAAGATGACACCTGATTCGCTCTCTAAATACTCATACACATTAGCTACATTCAAATGAAGAAAAGCTACTTCATATCAATCTAAGCAAGTTATGCTTCTTTTTTATGGTTATTTGACTATAACTTTTCATAGAATACAAATAATTGAACAAACTTTGTTGCATTTCATTCGTGATTAAGTTATCTTTCCATTGATATATACTTTTACGGTATTACACCAAACATAAGTGGTGTTATGAGCCATCAAACCTCAAAAATACACTTTTCCAAAAGGTTTCCACAATTTTGGCCACTAGTGTAAGTCTAATTTTTGAACTAGTGTATCGCAGAAATTTTACGTTTCCTGATTTTTCATCACTAGATACGGTGAATATTAAAGATAGTTTTTGCAATGTTTATTTTGACCTATCGAGGAGTCGTCTTTGATTCAGGAGAATTGATTTTGAGGCAATTTTCGAATTCGTTTCTTCTTATAATCAGCCTATATACTACATGCATTTTTGATGTTGTATATAGCAAACCAACAGGGGAGGAGAGGAAAATATTATTTATACAACTGCTATTTAATCTAGATATATCTGGAGATAAAAACAAAGTTATTTGAATGTCTGGAATCAATTGTTAACGGGATCATTAGACAAAATTGTCATATCCCCACATGCCCTGAGGGCACAGAGGTCTGACATACGTCAGTTTACAGGCCGAAGTTAACCTTTGAGAATGACCAGTCCTTAGCAGAGCGCCAGCAGCATCAAACGATTGGGCCCTTCTAATACTAACCGCACTCAGACTTGCTTAACTTTTTGTCTGAGCCATTAGTAGCAGAGACTATACCAATCGACCAATCTTTGCTGGCATTACACAAACTAAATGGGGAAAACAAAATTATTAAAATGGTTAGTAATGATTGGTGAAAGAGTATTTCGGTTTCTTTATTATATTAAAATCAGACTAAATAACAGTTGTATAAATAATACTTTTTTCCCTCCCCTGGGGAAGGGAGGAAAGTATTATTAAATTCATTAAATTAATCCAACTTTGTCCAACTTTCTCTGTTTTAAGATTGAGAACAATCGTCTCCTGAGATTTAGGGCAGTAGAACGATCCTTAGAGGCCTTTTCGCTTTCATTATAAGTAAATCTAATTAAGAGTTATGTTGGTTTGCTGTAAATGTCAGCTAATCTCTTTAACTTCCCCAACTCTGTTTCAGTGATGTATGAAATACTAGCTATCAAGTAAGCTTATACAACTCCCGTACTAATAGACCTGTCATAGTTGTTCGTTTTGATGGAAAATAAAGGAAATGAACCACAGCTGCTGTCACACAGCACCCTTAATGGAGAGTCTTCCAAGAATAGCCCCGTTATTGTTTATTTTATTTGGTTATGTTGTTATTTATTTATTTCATTTGTGAGAGTTGTCATAGTCATAAAATTATTCTTCTAAAAGAATATTTGGATATCCTCAAAATATAACTTTTTTAAGCGCCTCGTCTAAATTACTATGTTTTCATTTGCTAACTTTATCGATTATTTTTCGTTCTTGACCTTTAAAAGAGTAATAAACTTTCACGCAAAGAGTTGCAGTGTTTTATCAGACATTCGTGCCCATCTCTTATGATTTTAGACTACATGTCTTTCAAAAAATTTTCAAATTTGCGCTATCCAAATAAAATACCTGTATCTCTAATTTTTGGAGAGATGTCTACAAATAGGAGTATTAGTTAGGCGATTGCTTTGACGATGTTCAGATAAAAATAAGTATAAAAGCTTAGGTTATCTCTTATATATGTAAAAATGTAATGTGTCAGTCCTCCTTTATGTGAACGCAAACTGATGTTTCAATGAATATTCCACTGTTTTTTTTTTTTTTTTAAACACTGCAACTCTTTACGTGAAAGTCAAACATAAAATTCGACTATTTCATGTTTCTCTTTTTTTAATATAATTTTTTAAAAGAAGTTTACTGGATACCATAGCACTCCAACACAACATTTCTTTATTGGTTTCCAATCAAAAGTTTTCTTTCCAAGTGCTTTAAAAATATAATTTACATCCGTTATTTAACATAAGGAATATTTAATCATTTAAAAGATTTTAAAAGGTTTTTGAGATTAATTCAGCTCCCTTATCTCAATATTTTCTGCACCATATCTTGTAGAAAGAATACTGAAAAGAGAATTGAAGACTTCACCTCGTTTATTGACCACCATTCTCCATTTTGTTTCGACCACTGAACAAATGATCTCAATATTATTAATATTCAAAAAATTTCAGACTTAATCTAATATTACACACCTAATTCGTTATAAAAATTACATTAAATAAAGAAAAACACCAAATAGCCCAATTTTATCATTCTATACCCACCATAGCTTCAAATACATAAAATTTGACTATTTCATGTTTATCTTTTTTATTAATGCAATTTTCTAAATAAAAATTTTAATTCTAAATAATATTTATGGCTTTGTTCGACTCAAACACTGACCTCTCGAAGGGCATGCTTATCAAAAAGCATTATCTATTGTTGTGATAGAGGTAACATCTACTCATATCATGAAATGGAAATTTTGATTATTATTATTATTATCATTATAGAAAGAAAGAGGCGACACAGTAAGTGAAATGAATATTTTCATCTAAATCAGTGTTTCTCAATGTTTTTTGGATCATGCCCCACCTCAGTGTCTCAAAGATTTTGATGCCCTACCACCTCCACTCTAGCATAATAGTCAGCCAAGTTCTGAAAAAGTATAATATAAATATGTATATATACATTTTCTAATTGCCCCCCCCCCCCCCCAAATATTCAAATTGCTCCCCTGTGGGACGTACATCCCCACGTTGAGAAACACTGATCTAAATCATACCTTTTTTTAAATGCCATATAAATTTCTCTAAAATCAGTCACATAGCAACTTTCAAAATAATAAAATACCAATTGAAGAAGAGTGGAAGAAATTATGGTAATTATTACTTATGGGAAAAATAAAAATGCAAAAAAAAATGCCAAAATATTTTGATCCAAAGATCGCTTTCATGGTAGCTTTAACGGCTTAGAGTAGAACCGGATAATTCTTTTTCAGTACGTTTATTGGATGCCGACTTAAACAATCTAACGCTCGATAAACTATTCAAAAATGTTAATATATATTGAAATAAGGAATTATTATAAATTACTACGAGAAGTGAAAACTGATGCTTCCATAGCGTAGTCGGGACTGAATGGAATTACAGTTGAGGTAACTAAATTCATCAGGTCAGGCTCTTTTACAGAGGAGTTAATCTTTGTTTTATGGAGGAAGAAATCCTTTCCTTACGAGACTCGAAATTATCTTTAGTACAAAAGTTGTACTAAAGATAATTTCGTCTCATGTCCTAGATAGGATGAATTCAGACCTGCGTCTTTCAGACGAAGATCATATGTTGCGGTAGAAAAGGCTGCAGAATTTTACTTCCAAAGGGGTTTCTTCTTTAAAACAGAAAAACTGGCCAGAGAATAACCACAGTTGTCGAATGCTTGCAATTTGCCGGCTTGGTCTGTCAAATGGCTAACATACCCGTTTTCCCCACCAACAAACAGTGTATGTTCGAATCCCACAACGGGTGTGGATCTTTGTTATCGTCTTCAGGTGGGAAATGATACCCCTGGTGTGAGACCACCATCTCTTTAACTAGATGTCTGAATAGCTAAAGTAAGTTTTATATTTTGTATCTGAAGCAGGGTTTCTGGATAATATAAAAAAAAATATTTACAAAATGAATAAAATAATAAATTTCTAGTCCACCCATGGCTCTAATGTACTGCAGGTTAACAACGTTCGTGGGTGGTTTAGACTTAGACAATTAAAATAGGATTAGTATTCAACAGCAAAATTTTATTTTAAGAGATTCAAATATTGGGTCGTAACAGGTCGTTCGGTTTATTATATAAATAGAAGAGGCGATTACAAAATTTAAGTTATTAACATAATTATTTAAAACTGTTGAAAGTAACACTAGTTTATAATAAATTTAGTTTAATCCTTTATCCAAGTGTAAGCAAACAAAGTTTGCGCTTGAAAATATCTTCAGGACTGAGATACGGTAGTGCAAAACCAAAGGTGGACCAAGCCCTCATCACTTCTTGTCTCAGTATCTCCCATAATGCAAAGCACATCTCCTTGCGGGCATGTATAGCAGTATATACATGCGTGCGGAAAGACGTTTTTCCAAGCTTAAACTGATTAAAAATTCTTTGGAAACAGGGTGTATACTATACTAGACCAACCAAGAAAGATTGGTTGGTCTAGCTACTATATTGATAGAGGCGAACATAGCTTAATTAAGAAGAGCTTATAAACAGTTTTATTATGCGATATCCCAGAAGCAGAAGCAATAAGAGAGGTCATATTTACCTATAGGAGTTGCCAACAGGTGTACCACCTTATTATTGAATTACTCTGGATTTAGAGAAAGATGTTGGAAGTTTATTTTTTCACTTGGTTAGACTATAATAAATTTAGTTTAATCCTTTATCCAAGTGTAAGCAAACAAAGTTTGCTCCTGAAAATATCTTCAGGACTGAGGTAAGGTAGTGCAACACCAGACAACTCCGAGCAAAGCTGCTGAGACAAGGAGTGATGAGGGCTTGGTCCACCTTTTCTCGGAGTTGCCTGGTGTTGCACTACCTTACCTCAGTCTTTACTCTACGGGGATATCGCATAATAAAACTGTTTATAAGCTCTTCTTAATTAAGCTATGTTCGCCTCTATCGATATAGTTGCTAGACCAACCAATCTTTCTTGGTTGGTCTAGTATAGTATACACCCTGTTTCCAAAGAATTTTTAATCAGTTTAAGCTTGGAAAAACGTCTTTCCGCACTTGTTATGGAATTGTAACAGGAATTGTTAGTGTAGGGACGGCGCCTACCGCAATATGGCTGAACGAGCACCCTTATCAAGCCGCGCCGTGAGGCAGCTGCCTCTATGCTACACCCTATAGACGGGACTGTTTACGGTCGTTTCATTTGGGCACTTTTCCTCATTTATGCAGACTGATGGATGAAGTTCCTTCGAATTTGAACATAGTCAATATTTAATAATGTTTAAATATTTAATGTTTAATAATCAAACAGCAATCTTACCTCGTGGATCTGTTTTCCATATCTAACATTATGGATAATAAAATAAGCTAAGAATAGCTTAAACATAATCAGATATGGCGAAGGAATAAGGATTTTTTTAAAGGATATATATATATAGCTTTCTCGAACTGTGCTTGTATTAACCTGAAGATGGGCACAGGAATAGTTAGCGTGAAATTTAAAAATAGCGCACTGTAGAAAAAAAAAAAAAAAAAGAGAGAGAGAGAGAGGGGAAGTATAATTCTGATACTCTACTCGAAACGTTTTAGCCGTTAAGCCTGGAGCACCGTAAATGCAATAAGTTGCACTTGCACCCTGCGGTAGTTATTGCACAACCTTGTAAGTTCCTGGTTATGAAAGTAAACAGTACTCTATTACGTATTTCCTACTTCCGGGAGGATAAAACGAAATGGAACATTACGTGTTTATCTAATAAAAATGCGATATATAGAATAATATTAAATGAACGTCAGAAATGCTTCATATTTGTGAACACGAATAATAAAGCTAAAAATTTCTTAATATAATATATATATATATACTGAGGAATATATACACTTAATAAATATATACTTATTTCTTTGGGTTTAATAAAAAGTGATATTCAGTTATTTCATTATACTCTACTAGTAAACACTGATGATCTGATCTTGAATTTTAGTATTCTTTATCAAAAGACAAGATAACATTGTTATTTGAAAAGTAATATCAAAATGTTTCAGATGATTTCTGCATTAGGCATTTAATAAATTAGTAATGGCGCTTAATTGCATAATTCAACTCACTTAAGTTATTCGTGATACTGCTCACAGTTTAAAAAAAAAACGTCATTTGAAATGAATAATTGATAACTGGATGGCATGAATAATGACTCGGGAAAAAGCCTAAGAATATTTCCTTCGCTTATAAAAATGCTCTTTCTTGGAGCCGTTAGCTCACTCTAGAAGGAAAAAGTATAGGGAAAAAAAAGGTCGTAGGTTCTAAAACTTTGAAACCCATCCAGGAATTCAGGCGATTTTGTGAAACACCCAGTAAGTTAAATTACGTGAGTAATTTAACTCACTGAATGTGTAAGAAAAATGTATGCAAAGTATGAAAAAATAAATTTGTTATTGTTTGATGAATGTCATTATCAGGAATTCATCAGTTTCAGAAAATAGACAACTCCAGTGAACAAATTCCACCACCATTTGAGAATTTGTGCACGACGCCTAAATGAGGCGTAGCAAACTTCATACCCCGGATCTCTTCACTATTTTGTTTTTTAGCGGCGAAATGGTATTTATAGAAACTTACCTCAATTTAGATTTTCAGATCAGTCAGTCTCTCTCTCTCTCTCTCTCTCTCTCTCACACACACACACACACACACACACACACACACACACACACACACACACACACACACACACACACACACACACACACACACACACACACACAGACGACATGATAACTGTACTTTTAGTTAGTGCCTTCATGCATGCAGGATTTTCTGTATATATAGGATGTAATGCTTGAGGTATTAATGGTGATTCTTTGTCATAACTTCATAACGTTTCATTGATTACTACGATACTGTCTTTAATAACGACATTTTCTTTTATAAATTCTCAAGATATATCCACTTAAGACAAATTGTCATATATCTTCTCAAAATATTCAGTAACATATGAATTTATTGTTATTATTTTTTAGTTTTCAATGTATTTTCCATCATTTTCGTTACAACAATGATATCCCTAGGTCCTCTTTGGTTAAAGCAGCGATTTTGATCTACATTCATTACTTGAATGACTTTCTAAAACTCTTTATACTGTATACGATCCATTATAAACTCTGTTAGTTGTGCTTTCTTTCAGCAATAGTTTTCGAAGAACAGTTTATTCATGTGTTTAAATCAAAACCATGCATAGAAACCATATATATATATATATATATATATATATATATATGGTTGAAGTATTTATATATATATATATAATTTATATATATATATTTATATATATATATATAATTTATATATATATTTATATATATATATATAAAGTTTTTTACCTTGGGTATAATATATGTTAAAGATACCGAGCTATTTTAAACCTGGTTTTTACTCTATTTCCCAAGTAAGCAAACAGACAAATAAGTCAAGTTTGCGCCTGCACGAAATGCAAGTCTAAGTGACCCGTAAAGTAGTACAAGTCTAGGCAACTCGTGGTAAAGTTGGAATAAACTGTGATCACTATTCTTAATATTTACCATTAATGCAAAGCCCATCTCCTTGAGAAGATGTATGATGCTATGCATTAAAGGCAAGGGGGTCACTTCCCAGACCGGTTTCGACCTTTATTGAAGTCTCATCAGTGGGAGCCAGGCTAGGAAATACCAAGGTTAAGTAATACAGAGCTTATAAGTATTTTACCAAAACAAGTTAACAAAAGGTGCTTTGACCTTATTAAATAAAAATCTCAGGATGAGAGATAGATGTAGAAGTTTTTTACCTTGGGTATAATATATGTTAAAGATACCAAGCTATTTTAAAACTGGTTTTTACTCCATTTCGCAAGTAAGCAAACAGACAAATAAGTCAAGTTTGCGCGTGCAAGTAATGCAAGTCTACATCTATCTCTCATCCTGAGATTTTTATTCATCCTGAGGAAAGTGAATGGGGATGAATCCACCTTTTTCATTAACCATTTACCACGAGTTGCCGCAGACTTGCACTACGTGCAGGCGCAAACTTGACTTACTTGTCTGTTTGCTTACTTGGAAAATAGGATTAAAAACCAAGTTTATATAAAATTACTTGATGTCTTGAATTCCTTATTAAATTAAAAAAAATGTTAGCCTTACTTACTCATTGCATCAAGTCTGGATACTTAAGATTTCAAGACGCTATCTACAAGCAAAATCATAGTACAGCAATGGGTAATCCTTTATCTCCTGTACTTGCCAACATTTATCTGGAAGATTTTGAAGTTAATTCTATCTCTTCCTATTCCTTAGCACCTAGAATTTGGAAACGATATGTGGACGACATTTTCCTCATTTGGAGCCATGGACGTGATTCTCTCCTTGATTTCCTTGAACATCTCAATAGTCAACACCCGAATATCCAATTCACGGCTGAGTTTGAAACTAATGGTTCCCTGCCTTTGCTGGACGTGAAACTGACCCGTTCTTCTAAAAAACTTAAAATTTCGATGTTCAGAAAACCTACACACACCAGTAGACATCTCCATAGTCAGTCCCATAATTTCTCTCCTCAGACGTGGAATTATATCTACTTTGGGACATAGAGCTCGCTCTCTTCTTGACTATCCAGATGAACTTCGTAAAGAAATCAATTTTCTTAGATCTACTTTCAGACTGAATGGTTATTCTCGAAAAATTACTAAAAATTCCTTTTTAATAATTTTTAATGAAAATTACTTTTTAATGAAAAAGAAATGAATAATATTAAAGGCAATATATCTATACAATACATAAGCTCAGTTTCTCAAAACATATAACATTAGAACTTTATTTACTCCGCCTCCTAAGATCCGTTCTCTAGTGAGCCGTCCAAAGTCTAGCCATCACAACCTAAAATATCCCGGTGTATGCAAGATATTGTGTGAATGCGACATTCCTTACTTTGGCCAGACGGATAAGTCTATTGAATTGCGTATGGAGGAGCACAGTAGGGACATCACTTACAAGAGAACACGTGCCAGTGCTTTATCCAGCCATATCGTTTTTTCTGCCGATTCAGATGATCAAAACCATACTCATACAATCCTTTGGGATAGATCTAACAACATTTTCCGTTGCCATGACGAATTGGAGAGAAAAATTGTAGAATCTAGAGAAATCATCCTCAACCCTGTACATTTAAATAATAATTTAAGCTATAACCTCCCAGACTGTCATTCTGCTGTGATCAAATACTGGCGCTCACCCAACAATGTGGCCAACGAAGGAACAGCTTTGAATAAGTTAAATACAACGTTTTCACGTTAAATATGCATAGTGACTTTTCTGTGCTGTTCACAGTTTTTATCTTCAATGTTTCATGTTTTTTTCGTTTCTTTTAAAACCACCTGAAGAAGGCTGTAAAAAGCCGAAACTAGTTATGTGATACTATTAAACCTTTTTCCTTTTTTCTCAGTTTATGTCATTCAATTCTTTTAAAAAATATGTTTAACAACCGAATAAATGAACCTCCATGCATATATATATACCGTATATATATATATGGTTGCTTTGCATATATATATATATATATATATATATATATATATATATATATATAAGGAGTAAAAGATAAATTAGCCGCGCCGCACAGAAGAGCATTTAAGCCAGTCTTAACATATCGGTTAGAATACAGCGTTAGCAATAAAACATTTGAAATGAAGTTCTTACAAGGAAAGCTAAAAAAGAAAAAAAAACACTTCTAGAAAAAGAAAAGTGTCAAATATATAGAAATGTTATTTACGCATCATGATATCAAAGTTGAATGTAAAACAATTTTGTTTTGGTTCTGTAGACAGACCCATTATTGGAGGAATTTGTTTTTGTTCTGACTAATTAAAGGCTGTTTTCCTGTGTGTGATGGCACTCCTGAAATCCTTCTATCGACAAGAATATTTACGAATTTCCAATGACCTTATTTTTTCGCCTTATGCAGCTAATTTGCTGCATAAGTCCAAAAATAATTTCATTGTTTAAATCTTGTCTGCTGGAAAATTTTTATCTTTAAGAGAGAGAGATTTCGATAGTTAAATAATAATCTTACACATACCAGCTGTATCGCGCTATCTGGAGAAAAGTGAATTGAATTTGTATTTAAATATCCTAATTTTGCAATTAATTAAAAACAGGGAGTGATTACGTAGAACTTTATTCATGTGAAATTCTGAAATGTATGAATTGATTTCTAGAGGAAGGAATTAAATGGGATTAATAACAAAAATTGAAATTTACTGAACAGGAAAATAAGAAAGATCTAAACATCATAAGAAGCTTTCCAGAAAATAAAATTCTTTATGAAATGCAGAAACACTTCACGAAGCAGATGGCATTTTTCGATATTTAGTGAAAAGAGGGATTGGATATTGAAATAGCTTGGGATGCTTTTTGTGGGGATATTTAAAGTATAGATTTTCGATGTTGTTGTTGTAGTAAGGTTTCGTTGTCTCCATAATGTGTACTATTGTTCACTGTGTGAACATTAAATGAAAACAAAGTAACAGCTAACGCTGCTATCAAGTTTAAATTTCACATACAATATTTCATTTATTTACATATATTCAGTGGCAGCCCTTAATGGACGAGCCGCCACTGCACTGCATATATTGCTAACAGTATCATCACTAGAACCTTTAGCGTTCGAGTACGCGAATGCACTATTATATCAACAAGACCCCTCTTCACACACACACACACACACACACACACACACACACACACACACACACACACACACACACACACACACACACACACACACACACACACACATACACTCATTTCTCTGTGTATGTATCAGACCACCACTCTACTTATTGTATAGCGCCTCCGTTACGTTGCATAACGTTTCTTTTATGCAACTTACGGTGCATAAACGAAACGATTGATCTTCAGGATTTATTAAGGATTTCCACTTCAAGATTTGCTGAGGATTAAGGATCTGCTCTTCATGTTAAGGTTAAGGATTTACTCTTAAGATGGAAAGAATTGGCTTCCAATCTCGCCTAAGAGGAACCTTTAAAAGTGATTGTCAGATGAAAGCGATTTGTCCGTCTCATAACAGTTCCCTCTCAGTTAACTGGAAATTTAATTCATAATTTTAACTATTACCTAAATAAAAGAAAAAAAAACTAGATTCCTATATTCTAGCTCTTGTTAAATTTAATTAACGGCTGTGCACAATATTGATTATAATCTCGTGCTGCTAATCGAGAATCTTTAAGTAGTTGTAGCTATGTAAGATAGTTGAGTTTAATCAAACCAAAGAAAAAACTTTACTGAATGTTAACTTTAGTTTCTTTCAGCCGTGTACACTTAAACCACTTTGAATCCAAGCTATTAGGTCTGTGATGTGATGCATAAGAAATATTTTTTCCAGCATGTTGCATAATCACAGCAATTTTAAAGTTAATATACAGGAAAACTCTCTCTCTCTCTCTCTCTACATGATAGCGAGAATTTTTATAGTGCTCAAGCGAGTCCAAACTTTATAATAACAGCAGCGTTTAATTTAAGAAATTAAACAGCAACAATAACAATAACTTTCTCTTCCTCTTGCTCACCCGAAGAATGTTTTTTTGGAATTTAATTAAAGAGGAGATCTGCAAACTTTTAAAGTTTCTGTTTTTTGTAACACTTGGTAAATTTAGAGGCTGAAATATGAGTAGCAGCCAGTATCACTATTTTTTAATATATACTTCTGAGCTAATATATACCTATATCTTTTTTCTCTTTTTTGTATTCTATGAATATTGAACAGAATCAAAATAGAAAGATTTAGAATATATTGAAAAATTAAGCTCACTCGAGTTTCCTATATAGACCTATTATGTAGAATGTTCGAAAATTAATTTATTTTGGATTTCGATGGTAAAACTGAGTTCAATATCTAACGGTTCATGTTTTATACGAAAATAAATACTGCATATCAGTAGCAAAATTAAAGCGGCTCTGTTGTAGTAAATAAATCCGAGGGTAAACTTCGAAGTTTTTAATTATTTCTTATAAAGAAAAATGTTTTTTTTTTTTATTGATTTCTCTATTGAAGATTACCTTAAATTATATTATGCTTTTAGTGGAGGGGAGTTTGAAAATAAATGGGATCTTATTTTGAGAGCGGTCTATTTAAAGTGGTGTATTGCTGTGTATTGCTATACAGTAATTTCTGTATTTCATCAGAAACAATTGATTAATTTTTATTTTTATAATTAGAAAAACAGCAACTTTTGTTTAGTGTATCTCTTTTAAAATATTATCAGTTTTATTAATCGATTATCAATGATATATTTAAAAAAATCAATTCGATAATAATCGAAATTACAAATTAATGTTTAGGGAAAAGTTGAAAAGCAAAATTAACAATTGTTTACAGAAAGGTCATTCATTTAAAAATGGATATATTTGGAAAGCAGTTAAGCAAATTTATAAGCAAAAATGTCTAAAAATAAAACCTGAAAACATTTAAAAAAGATCTTTATGAAAAGAAAATATAACAGTAAGGAGAAAACTTGTAAGTAGATATAGAATCAGGGAGCTCTGATTCTCTCATCTGCTTACAAGAAAAAGTAATATGGAAAAGATGTATAAGATAGAAAGAGAAATTAATAGAATTCTTTTGATTCCTCTTTTAAACTCCCTTTGAAAGGAAACATTCCTTTGTTCCGGCGATGGGGGTAATTAACCGAAATGTTCGTCTTCCTTATGAACTAAAGCAGTTGCTCATTTCTTCTTTCATCATTTACATTCTTTTCTTAACATTCATTGTTTCTCATACTTTATAATTCATATCATTTCTATATATTTCTTATCTTCCCCACATTTTATCTTCCCCACTACAGTTTTTCTCATTCTATATCTCCTTAAAGTCTTTCCAATCGGAGGTTGTGCCTTCCGTCCACCATTTATTTTTTTCGATGTTTCATTCATAAATTCATTATATTAATGGGTGATTCTTCTTCCTTCCTTCCATTTTTACTTACGTGTTGACCCACACCGTACCATATTGGCGATCGAAACCAAATCCAACAGAATGGGATGGTTAATCCGCAGTCTCCTATGTATGTATAATTAAGTGTGCACTTCTGGTCGATTTGCCTGTTTTACCCGATAAAAAATCTGAGTTTCATGGAGAAATATCCTTCTACCTCCGTATGATACCAGCTAACCCATCTTCAGATGATAAGCCATTGTAAAAGTATAAGATTATGCTAAGAAAGATAGCATAATACAATATTATTCTCTGATGGAATGGTGAATCTACGCCAAAAAATGAGCAGATGCATCCGTTACCACACCATCTGAATTCTTTACTATTAAAATCAGAAAATGGAATCTAAGTTCAGTGTACTAATACCAGATTCGACCATTCGTAGAAAATATAGCTCTCTGAGTGGCCAGCTTGATTTGCTGTTGCCTTCTGTTTCACCTCTTAATCCAGATAATGATCGTGCATCGTGTTGACCGATATCTTTACCTTGGAAACATTTCTCATGAATCACTCTCTGCGCCCTTCACCCCTAGAAGCACTTATCACTCATTCATCAGTAATGGCATCTCACTCAAACTCTTGGTTCCTTCTTGCAGTAATGAGAGATGTCATATCGCAGCTGACGCACACGGTGGTTATACGTAAACCACCTGCGGAAAATGAAGTTCATTTAAGAAAAAATTTCCAGCTGCACAGGTACTGAAGAACGTAAAGTATTTTTATAGAATCGGGATGTGATCTGACATGAATGTTTTCGGGTCATATTCCTAACACTAATTAATGTAGCTAAAAAACATTTTCTTCAAAGACGAAATAGGGTTTCCATTTAGGATAATATTGTATTTTATTTTATTTTATTTATTTTATTTTTGGTATCAATGCACAGTAATAATACCATAATTAATTAATGTAGAAAACACAGTTCCGGAAAGTTAATCTTATCCTATCTTAATGTTATACTTTTGTCATCCAATAGTCTCTGATTATTATTAGATAGCCGCTTGGTTAGCAGAGTGGTTAGCGTACTCACAGTCCAAGCAACAGGCTGAGGATCGATGGCACTTGCAATGAATTTTATTCGTAGCGTGTAAGGCCATGGTCACGTTTATTGAAAAGCTGATGTGGCTTGGAAATAAAAAACACTCCATGTCTGGCCTTTATAGCAAAGATTAAACTATATACAATAAATTTTACAAATATAAATAAAGCTCGTAAAAATCCTTACTTCATGCATAGCACTAATGTACCATAGATTTACAATCTTTCGTGGATGGGACTCTCACATAAAAATAATTGTGGTTTTGTCAACAGTTTATTAATAATTTTACTAATAACTTAGTACATGTTAAAGCCTAAAAGAAAATCTAATTATTATCTGATATTTCTTTTTTTTTTTGAAAATATTCAATCTATATAAACGCATTTAATTCGTTTAAAGTGATGTTTTCAGTAGAACTTATGACCTAATTTCTTCTTTCTTTTCACAGAAATCAATCCGGGTTTTTTCATCTTATATACTAGGCAAATGGACCAGAAAATACATATTTTGTTGACATGTATTTGCATAGTGTATTTGGCAGTCTTCCATTGCCCTTTAGATTTAAATGTTTTATCCATTTTGTTTCTATTGGTCTGTATAATAATCAACTGGTTCTATATTCAGAGACTGTAAAATTTCTTCATTTACTTTATTCCCAAGTGGTGTATATCCAATTTTTCGTTAAAAAATTGGTGTTGAATTCGTTTTTCATCTTTCTTTTTCATGGTCCGTGTTTTGTTTCTAGATGATAAAGTAGCTTTAGACATACAATTATATACTTTGGTTCTGATATATTTTTGTATTAGGGATTGCTTAAATATATCATTTATTATGCCATTTACTTTAACAAAATTTGATCTTTTAATTTCTATATCTTTTCATCTTCACATGATAAATAATTTCATTGGTATCTGAAAGTATTAACTTGTTCATTATTTTATTATCTCTCACTGTTTTATTTCTTACCAAGCGCAAAATTCCAAGAACAATATTTCTTTTTCATTGCAAATATGCCAATACATATCAATGCATTTCATTTGTTTAAAGAGGTATTCTCATATTATATTGTTCTGAAATTCTGTTTCATGATTTTACTGATCTTTGTAAATCATCTTCTGATGTAGGTAATACAATTTGATAATCTGCAAGTAATATATATATATATATATATATATATATATATATATATATATATTAAAAACTAGAGGTGATCCTTAGTGTTCTCCTCCTCTCCTGATACTGATATCTTTTCGTTCTGATATTTGCTCTTATTTGCCTACTGGTTTATTCCTGTATATTTTCTTCCATATACTGTAATATATATATTGCACCCGACATTTAGTAGAATATATTCCCTATAGTTATTGCAGTCATCTTTATTTCCTTTATCTTTTGTAAATTGGTTATCACAAAGCACTTTTATCCATGAGGACTTTTTTTTCAGAAATCCAAACCTCATTAAAGAATTTCAAATCATGTGTTAAAATTTTTACCTGCATTTTTTTGTACAGTTCTATATTTATAGTATTTTCTCTTGGTGTTTTCCTATTTTTCATTTTATTCATTGTATTTTTTACTTCTGACTTTGTAACATTTTCTGTTTGGTCATTTTTTGCTACATTAAGTTTTATTACTTTATTATCATCAGTCCGGAAATTTTGAAAATAGGTTTTCAATTTTTTAAGTCTGTTTTAAGTCCATTTTTTAAAGTTTATATTTTTAAGCGATTTGTATTTCTTTGTTCATGTATTTTATTATTTTATAAATTTTTAGCCGTGACTGTTATATTTCCTTTTATGCTTTTAAAAAATAATGAAACAAAATTGTTCCATTAATTTTTTTTTCGCTTTTTTCCTTCTTGCTTCTATTTTTATAATAGAACTATTTCTTTTATACTCCATTTCGGTTATACTGTCTTGTGGTTGAGCTATTTCTGGCAACTTTTTTTATATTTTATATTTATCTTTTCCAGTTACTTAACTCCTCTTTTTCTTTCCATTTACTCTTTTGAAAATCGGAATCAAATCCTGACTATTCCGATTTTCTCATTCTGTTTTATGTCATTTGATTCTAGTGATTTCTGTTTTTTAATCAGTGCATTTTTGACATTACTGGGTAGTATGGGAAATTTCTTAAGACGAAATTTTGTAATTTTGTTGTTATGCATATTCCATTTTTTTTAGCCATTTTGGTTTGAATCATATTTTGGCCATTACTATATAATGATCAGAGTTTATTTCAAAATCTCGACATGATCTGGAATTAACTCAGCTAGTTGAAAATTGCAATAGTACAATCAATAACGGATTTATATCTTCTGGCTGACTATATATATTTATGTTCAAATACTTAGTTCATTAAATAACAACATCTATGTTTGTATCCTTCTGATTACCAACATCTTCGTCTAATCTACCCGTGTTTGTTTTGTATTTTCTGTTTCCTCCTCATCTGGCATTAAAATCCTCCTTTTATCAGTAAATAGTTTGTTTTATTTGTTTTTATCTATGATATTCTGTAATTCTTTCTTCTTCTTCTTCTTCTTTCCCCTTTTCTAGTGTAATCACCGATTATCGTTATGTGGCCTCTTACCGTTTTGAGTCTACTTTCTGGAATCTATCATTGCAGTAGTTATACAATATTCTTTCATCGTTTTTACATATCAAAATTATAATACGTGTCTTTTTTATTCCGCTATAGATTTGTAAATAATTATTTGTTTCTTTGATACATTTTTTTGCTTTTCTTTGCTGTTACTACACATATCTTTATCCTGGCTTGTTTTAGTTGTTCATCAGATTCCTCTTTTATATTCCATCTTTCGATTTTCATTATATGCTTTTTTCTTTCAATTTCGTTTACCTTTTCCTGACTCATGGTCTTTTCCCTAATAATCCCTCAAGCTTTGGTTTGACTGAGACTTTCTCAGGACAGGTCACTAATTTTAACACCTGACAGGTGTTAAAGTTTGCTATATCACCGCGGGAGAGAGGCATTTCTAACAGAATTTGCTCTGTTACGGGTGTTATGGTTATATTTTCCGCAGTGGGTTGCCAGTGCCTCTTTTGTACTTTTAGAACAGGGAGGACCACATTAAGGCTAGCATAACTTCTAGTTAACATATTCAGTAAGTAACAACCTTAACAGATCTCTTTTTTTAATCAATAAACTAAATAATTAAGTGGTAGATAAAATTTATTTTAAAATTTTAAAAATGAACACATTTTTTAAAAATTATACTAACATTTATTTTAAGAATAAAAATTGTACATACATTAGAAATTTTCTTCAGGATCAGTTGTGCTGACTTTACAACTTCACTTTTCAACTAACATTGTTAAAGTTTTGCGAAATATTTGACTCGTAGACTGATGGTCATCTTGACGACCTTTCGTAATCCTGTATTTGTCATTCTATTCAACTGTCAAACTGAGCTTAAAACAAGCAAGATACTTACTTCGAAGAGACTCTCTTTAATATCTTCTGTATGTTTCATGTACGCTGAAATTCGTTTGTTGAACTACATCTCATATATATGCGATTTTAAACAGCAGTGTTTTTAATAGAGCTTAGCTCCTGTGTTAAAGATATATACGTATTTCAGTCGATGAGATTATAATTCCTCTGTTCTGGGAAAAAGTTTCCAGAACAGAGAGATAACCTTTTTCCTAATAATAAAATTAGAAAAAAGGTGCACAAACATCTTTTCTCGAAATGTTAGTTGTGTTAGACATGTAAAGCAAATCTTTCATGGTTATAAAATTAAGTCATCTTATTATTTCATTTTCTTCCATAGATGTTTAATGGCACGGTCGAAAAACAACGAACTTCGATTGGTTATAATGGCTGGATTAATTCCTTCAAGGACGGAGGAGTTGTATCTAGTTTTTTTTTCAATAGAGTTTAGGTTATAGATATTCCCAGTAGCGAATTTTTCTCCAAAAGCGTGAGGATTATTTCTTTCAAAATGGACAAATGAGATGGCTTATACAATTCAGATGCATAATATACTGGCGTATCATGATTTAGTTGAGGTGACAATAACTATAAAATCCCATTCCACTAATTTCATAATAATCTCCCCAACTGTGGAAAAGCAAAACCGTAAAAAAATAAATATAATTTCTGAAATGAGATAGTGATAGGATCTTGGTATGAGACATTATGCCCTTGGCATGAAGAGCATAATTCGTTTGTTGAACTACATTGGATTTAATCAATAAATCTGAAATGAACAATTTATGTACATTAAAAATGAAACAACTTCTTTATAAGTAAAATCTTAATGATAATTTACTTTCAAAAAAGTACAGC
Organism: Typopeltis vanoorti; assembly: GCF_054136105.1. Classification (NCBI taxonomy): domain Eukaryota; kingdom Metazoa; phylum Arthropoda; class Arachnida; order Uropygi; family Thelyphonidae; genus Typopeltis; species Typopeltis vanoorti. The sequence continues at coordinate 109,696,038 of NC_143556.1, read as the reverse complement.
ATGATGTCTATCTTTCATCACCAGAGACATATTCATTCTCTTTGTTCAGATGAAGTTAGTAGTCCAAGAATAGTAGTTTATGCTTTTGTAGTAGCATTAATGGATAACTCTTAGTTATGAGAATAATTTGAAATAATGGAATATATTTTTATTTATTTAATTATTTTAATTTAAATTGGCTGGGTGCTTATTCAAATTGCGCAGAAGCAACTTTGAAGACGGTGCATTATGTTCGGAAATTGCATGTGTTCATTGGCCACTTTACATATTGTGTAGTTTGAAAAACCAGTCACCCCGAGAAGGAAAAAAGCCTACTATTTTCATATAAGACTGCATAATTCGCCTTTAATTTGAAAATCTCTAACGTGTATGCACATATCGAATTTCTATTCCATTATACTGAATAAACTAATTGAGAATGTAATACCTTTGGAAAAATTTATGACTCCTTCTTGGGGTAAAACTGTACAAACTGTGCAAAATATAAGAAAAACAGGTCTTAAAGGTTTGATTTCGTAAAACAAATAAATGAAACGATTACCCCTTCAGGCGATGATTAAAAAAACGACAAAAATAACACTCTTCACCTAGCAATAAGCTCAGAATAAATTTTATTGGCAGCGAAATATGACAAGCGATTAGTCATTTGGCAGCAAAATCATACACTATATCACATTTTATGAAAAATAAAACTCCGTCTTGTGTAAGATGAGAGAGAGCCTTCAAATTAGATGCAATTAGTATCAACTGCTTGAAGCATACAAAGAAATGTTTGGCAGCATATCATTAATGATGTACATCTTGAGTGGCATGTAGAATCTTTTTTTCCCTCCATTTATCAAGACACAGTCGACTGATAGGCACAATGAATGCCTTATACACGACATATTATCTTAAAATAAAGAAAAAAAAACGATCCTTATCCGAGGATGACGAGGTTGTAATATGCTTAAGGCTCTCTTATATTAATTCGAGAAGCCTTTCATAACTAGTAAGGAGTAAATCGTTGAATAGACACGTCTGAAACATCAACGTAATTTAATATCATTGCTTTGATTTTAGAAAAAATTGAAACAAATTGCAATACGCAAATTTCTAAACACTATATGTGACAAAACATATTAACAGTTCGTTTTGCAATAATTTCCGAAAACACACATAAAGCTTGAAAGAGAAATGAAATTAGTAAACATTAGTTGTACATAATGCAATTATTACGAAAATTATTGCAGTAGGTAAAACTTTTTTGTATTTCTATTTATATGTGTTATAGTCACTATAACACATAAAAAACTAACATGCGCTATGTGCCTCTATACAAGGTCATCTCGATAAACAGTCTACCTATCCTCCTTATTGTCTCTACCTACCCTCCTGATTTCGAATGATTTCTACGAAAAGACTCTGGGTTCAAATCCCACTGTGAGGTGAATGTTTGCTAATATTTTTAGGAGGTATATGAGTTAAATCGTCCCGTAAGAGACCATTATCCTTCTTACTACTGGTCTCAAGGTTTGCAATCTTTTCGTGAATGGGATGTACTTAAAAAATACGGATTTTTTTTTCTTCAGACATTCGTATTTTTAATTATGCTTTATTGATATCAGGAAAGGAACAACAAATTTACGGAAAAGAAATACAAAGCACAACAAAAAGAAACTACTAAAACTAATGACAACATATAATCGCAGACAGAGAGAGAGAGAGAGAGAGAGAGAGATTGATCGATGAGATCAGATTATGATTGTGATTCATATTTCATGTAGTGCAGTATTTCGACAACCTTTTCGATTCTTTCTGCCTGCTTTTTTCAAACAGATCTTTCTTAACGACTTGCGTATTACGTTTGAAAAATGTCAGAGAATTGTTTACTGTTAATTTTCCATTTAATTTTAATAAATTAGAATTCTAATAATATTACTCTTTAGACAATTCATAGACTTTCTAAGGAATGTAATTCTAAAAACTGATAAAATGTGATGCAACCATTTGTGAACCATAACACATGTACGCTGTAATAATTTTTACTCCTCAGATTTAAATTATTCAATAATATACTGCATGAAAGATTATTTTTCTATGCATATAGAATTAACGTCAATTTTGAAGTGAGAAATGTAATAATTTCACATTTTAAAAAATTTTTTTAAATTATTTTTTTAATTGTTGTTCAAGATATAGAATCTCAAGCACATTTTATGTCTTGTGACCACCACATCAGAAATCAACAAAATATCGAAACAGAATATGATCACTGAATACAGGTGGGGGCATCTGTAGGCTTGTTGGTCATTTACATTACACCAAAGCAAGTACGAGTATAAGAAGAATGTATTATGTCTGATAAAATATGTAGTTATCTGGACGTATGTATGTTATGCTGGATGATAAATTCTTGTTTCCAGGAAGAAAAAGCTCTCCTTCCATTGAGATGGAAAAAACTGCCTTCAGTTGAAGCTGTGGTTGAAGGTGCAACATGCAACGTTATTCTAATGTTCCATGTGAGCGAATATTATTTTATTCTGAGAAATGCTTTAGACGAAGAAAATAACTGAAGAATTTTCCTTTTTTTTGCGTTAAATGTGTTACTCAGGAGGTACATTACCACATTACCAGTATACTAAAGCTGAGAAATCAATGAATAAAAATTGCACAATAATTCAGGAGCCGTTTCCAAACTGTAGCAGCACGCCACTACTTTAAAGTTTCACTGAGGGAGAAAACGTTACTAAGGAAGCAGTGTGTTTAAGCCATTCTATGGTTTATCCTTCCTTCTATCCATCCTTTGAAATGAGAGTCTCCATAGTTTAGTCAATATCAATGATGACTTTTAGTTTGAAAGACCTAGATTCGAAATCAGTATAGATCGTTAAGAGCATTTAAATACAATTTCTGAATGAAAATGGGTTAACCAATCTCATATGGATGTGTAGTTTTTCTTCCAAGAAACTTAGCATTTTCATCCCACAAAAACTGACAGAAGCATTTTCATCCCACAAAAACTGACAGAAACATTTTCATCCCACAAAAACTGACACACGCAATTAGTAAACATAATACACTGGAACCAGCCAAGAAGAAAGTCCCTTTGTAAGGGTTTTCTTCTTGAGCGAGGTTTTTTTAAGTTCCAAACAAGAAGACACCGTTTGTAGCAGTTGGCAGTCAGATTACTCTCCGCTCGCGCACTACATGTTATGATGGACCACGTTTTAAGGTTTCTCTTATAATAGGAGCGACTCAGTACTGTATCTATCGCCTACTCTCTTTCTTTATACAGAAATGGCATTATTTTACTAATGCCATTTCTGTATGAAAGTTCAAATATTATCTACTTGCTTGGAAAGAATCCAATGGGCAAGGTGCATCTATGAGGAATATGATGCTCCCAAGTCAGTGGAACTGTTTCCGGGTGAGATGGCTGCGAGAAGAAAACTGACGGAATTTGAAAGAGGCGTTGTGATAGAATGCCGTTGCAGGTCTATCAATTCGACAACCTGTTGGAAAATTGAGCAATCCCAGGTCAACAGTCAGTGATACCATAGCAGGAAGTCAACTGAAAAGTTTTTCGAAATGGACAACCCACCACACTCACCGAATATGATATTAGGGTGTACACGCAAAGAGCGTGTATAGTGGGACGTGAAAGGTTGGAAAGCTGTGTTACGAAGCAGCGAATCATGCTACCTTTTCTTAGAAGATGGACAAATGTGGCATATGCCAACTAAGCGTCTCTTACCAGAGTGTGCAACAACATCTCTGAAATTCGGAGGGGACTGAGTGACGTATAGTTCTGTTTTTCCTGGTTTGGTTTCTGTTTGACCTATGTTTGTGGTGCTACGACCATTGTATTCTGAGAGGTATCTAAAATTCTGGACAATACAATGCTCCCTACTTTGGAGTTTCTACGGATCTGACCATTATCTCTTTCAGCAAGACAATGCACCAATCATGTCATAAGGCTACTGCTATACCTGCGTGGTTTGTGAACTTGTATGTCACTACAATTGACTGGCCTCCAAAGATCCCTGATCTCAACCCTATTGAACATCTTTGAGATGAATGGTAGCTTAGGTTGACATCGAGGACGTCCGCCACACAACCGTTGAGAACCTCATTAGATGCCTAGGAAGAACAATCCAAAATTCCCATTGATAGCTATCGGATTGCTGCAGTCATCGCAGCGAAAGGAGGTCGGTTTGTTCCTTGGACTGTGATGATCGTTGCCATTTTTTCAAGCAGTGTATATTATCCATGGCTTTACTGATTATAGTATTCCATTTTTTGTATACCTTTGATAAACTTGAATTATACAAAGACCAAAAATGTAAAAGATCTTCTATGACTAGTATGTTAAACATTGATTCCATATTTTTCTTTGGCGAAATGAAGTGTCTTTTTTCTGTCCAAAAATTCCCAGTTCACTTCGGCTGTCTTTCGTAATCTAGCTCTCAGGACGAGACGACATGACTTCTGTGGCTGATATTTATCTTCCCGATACAAACATCTACATCTGTAGCTTCCTCAGATTTCTAGCAGTTCCTTTGATTGAAGGTTACTACTTCCCTATCTAACCTTGTACAAATCCGAAATCATTCTCGCCTTAAACCATTAGTTCACATTTTGGCTGATGCATCAAATACGTCTATATTATTGATAGCTATCCAAAAGTGGGCATTTTGGCTAAACGATGTTCGTCCTCTCATAGATGGCCTATTTCTACTTTATGCGGACTGAGTTATTCAGTCTGAAGTTAAGCGAAAGTTAGTTATAGTAAACTAGCGACAGTTTTGGATTAATGGTTAGATAGGCCAGCAATGACTTGCTAGCACATACATAATATTACATTACTTCAGGCCTCTGTTAAGCAAAGTTGTAGTATCACACTTCCAGATAAATTTTATCCGCATAGTAGTTATATTTCTGTATTCTTCCCTTTCTCTATATTTCCTTCTGATTTATGTATTTGATTATTCCTTTCTGAAAAAATATTCTCTACGTAAACTACTAAACTACGTAAACTCTCCAAGTTCTTAAATATTCTCCCTTTGCAAACTTTAATCTGAAAGTGAGCCAACAGGTTTCATATTGAGGAGGAAGTTTTTTTCTTCCATGAAATCTGAGTTGATAATCTCGAAAATTCGGCAAAAACTGTTGAGATAGAGAGACAGAGAGAGAGATTCAGTTAATAGTGATAATACATTAACTTCATAGTTAGTGTTGCAATCATCATAATTTTAGGCAGTTCAGTCCTCTTTATAGTAGGCTAAAAAGTAATCACTTCCATTAAAACATGTGATTGGCTTTGTTAAACAATAGTGTGTTATCCAATCTAATTATCTAATAAAATAACAATTTCTGTTACTGTTCGCTGATGATTGCAATCCTCAGCTCATTGCACATAATATATATATATATATATATATATATATATATATATATATAATATTCATCAAAGCTTGATTTGCTTCCTCAGTCTTAAGTAAAAGGCTGGTTATATTCCACTAATTCGAGCCCTACCCAAGGGCCTATGAGTTGTGGAAATACTTTCTGAAAATGAAAGCTGTACCGAACAAAGCGACCTTTTGCAGCTGCCCAATTTTTAATCCATCTAACTCGAATGCTTATAGATGTTTTTTTAATGTTTTAGGAATGGCGCCTAAAGCACCTATTATTATGGGAACAACTCTTTCGTTTTCTTTTGCCAGATTCGTTCAACTTCGATTTGCAAATCGCTATACTTTGTAATTTTTTCATTTTCTTTGTCATCAATCCGACTATCTCTTGGTACTGATATTTCGATAAACTTAACACTCTTGTTTTCACTTTTTTCAATCACTGTGATATCGGGTATATTACATTCCAAGATTTTGTCAGTCTGGATTTTGAAATCCCAGAGTATTTTAGCTTTTTCATTCTCAATAACTTTCTGGTAGACTTTATGCTTCCAATAGTCTTTAGATACTTCAAACCCATACTTTTTACATAAATGCCAGTGGTTATCATGCCTTTTGCGGTACTCAATTTTTGCGATTTTGCTGCATCCACTTATAATGTGGTCTACTGTTTCTTCCATTTCTTTGCACAATCTACATTTACTGTTTTCTTGAATTTGTATTTTTGCCTTCATAACGTTGGTTTTAATGGCCTGTTCTTGTGCTGTACAAATTACTGATTCTGTTTCTTTCTTTAGTGCTCCATTTCTCAACAATTGCCAGGTCAAGTTTCTGTAAGCGCTGTTTTCTATGCTGTGAAGGTATTTTCCATGCAATGCCTTATTTTTCCATCTTTCAGTTCTCACTTTTACTTGGGTGGTTTAGTATTCCAATTTTGTCTCCATGGGTTTAAATAAACCCTGTTTCATTGCCTCAATTTCAGAAACGAATTTCAGATTTCAGAAACGAATGTTCCAACTTTGGCTTGAACGACAACCAAATTCTGAAATTTCATTCGAAAGGCTGATGCAGCAACGCAGCTTCATCATCAAACGCAATGTATTTAGTGAACTTGAGCTGGAAGCACTGAAACCTCAAGCTGTAAAAGGAGACCGTACTGACCCTGAAGTGACCAATTATACGAATGGAGAACAGAACCAGATTCCAACGTGCATAATGCTGAAAATTTTGAAAGTATACAAATAGCTGAAAGGAAGCTATCAGATAGCTTGAAAGGAACAGGAACTCGCAAGAAAAATTATCGAGCGAATGAACAGCAACCAGGAACGAGTTAGCCTTCCAGTATTGAGACAAGTACTTCAACAAAAACTGAAGGAACTCCTACCAGAGGCCAATAAAGCTGCAAGGGATATTCCTGCTGGAACTATTGGGCAAACGAATCAACTTATGTATTCAGCCTTCGTCGTAACATCTGAATTAGGATATAAGATTGGTGAACCCAAAAGCAGTAAGGCTCAGGGACCAAAATGGAAGCATTGACTGGAGAATAAAATTCTTAAACTCAGAGTAGACGTGAGCAATTTAAAAAACCTTAGGGAAAAGAAGCTGAAAAACACAAAAATTCGAAATAACCTCATAAAGAGATATAATACTGGAACACAACCTATTGATGAAGTATTAGAGAAAGTGAAACAAAAAATAGTTGCAGCTAAATAGTGCACGCATTGAACAGTACAAGCAAAATTCAATGTTTCGCACAAATCAGCACCAGTTTTACAAGAAAATTGATTGCTGCAGGAATGAAAACCTTAAAGAAACTTTAAATATAAATACCAGAGACAAAGAAAAAACACTAGAGTTTTGGAAAAACCTATGGGGAAACCCTAAGAGGCACAACAACAAGGCAAAGTGGAATGAACAAATTACGAACGAATCTCAAAAACGAAAAATGGACCAACTGAAAATAACAACTGAAATGGTTAAAGCAAGCTAAAAAAATAAAAAATTGGTCAACACCCTGGAAGGATGAATTACATGGCTACTGGTTGAAATATCTAACAGGTTTACACGAAAGACTTGCTAACCAATTTTATGATGTTTTAGAAGGAAAAAGCAAAGAAGAGTGGCTCACAGCAGTGAAACGTTTTTGATCATAAAGGATAAAGAAAAAGGTCCAGACCCAGGAAACGTCCGACCAATAACCTGCCTGCCAACAACTTTTAAGCTACTCACAGGCATACTAGCTGATAAAATATACTGCTATCTTAAAGAAATTTCTCGTTTCCCAATTGAACAAAAAAGTAACAGCAAAAGTTCAAGAGGCACGAAAGACCAATTGCTGATTGATAAAATGATTCTTAAAAATTGCAAACGTAGAAAAACCAACCTTCATATGGCTTGGATAGATTATAAAAAAGCATTTGATTCGGTGCCTCATAGTTGGATTTTAAAATGTACAGAACTATTCGGTATTAGCGAAAACGTACAAAACCATTTGCAATTCAGCAAGAAAAACTGGAAAACAACGTTGGTTCTAAATAGAGAAGAAATTGGAGAGGTAAACATAAAAAGGGGCATCTTTTAAGGAGACTCGTTATCTCCTCTATTGTTTATATTGTCATTGATCCCCTTAACTAGAATTTTAAATAAAACTGCTCTTGTTATCAAACTGCGCAAAAGAGTGCAAAGATGTCTCACCTTTTACACATGGACGATCTGAAGTTGTATGCAAAATCATAGAATGAACTCGGATCATTAACAGTATTTAGTAAACACTGTTAAGTAAACAGTGTTTACTTAACACTGTGCACATATTCAGTCAAGATATATCAATGGATTTTGGCTTAGACTAATGTGCAATTGCTGGAATAACAGGAGGAAAATTTGAAGATCTGAACGAAATCGAGCTGCTCAATGGTGAAATAATCAAGGCAATAAAGTTCGAATATAGCTACAAATATTTTGGAATTTTATAAGCATGAGAAATTTTGTACAATAAGATCAAAGATAGAACTATAGCAGAATAATTAAGATGACTAAGAAAACTCCTTAAGTCAATTCTTAATGTTGGAAATTTGATAAAAGCAATTAATACTTGGGCCATACCTGTTCTGAGATATTCAGCAGGCATTGATGAATGGAGCCAGCTACAGAAAGAAGATTTAGACCGAAAAATTCGAAAATTAATGACAATGTACCATGCCCTCAATCCTCGCAGTGACATTGATAGGCCGTAATTCTCACGCAAAAAAGGACGCAGAGAATTATTACAAGTAAAGCAAGTTATTGAAGAAGAAAAACGAAATCTGAATGATTATCTGCAGAAACCAACGGAAAAATTTCTAATTGAGGCAATGAAACAGTGTTTATTTAAACCCATGGAGACAAAATCGGAATACTAAACCAACCAAGTAAAAGTGAGAACTGAAAGATGGAAAAATAAGGCATTGCATGGAAAATACCTTCACAGCATAGAAAACAGCGCTTACAGAAACTTGACCTGGCAATTGTTGAGAAATGGAGCACTAAAGAAAGAAACAGAATCAGTAATTTGTACAGCACAAGAACAGGCCATTAAAACCAACGTTATGAAGGCAAAAATACAAATTCAAGAAAACAGTAAATGTAGATTGTGCAAAGAAATGGAAGAAACAGTAGACCACATTATAAGTGGATGCAGCAAAATCGCAAAAATTGAGTACCGCAAAAGGCATGATAACGTAGCTAAGATAACCCACTGGCATTTATGTAAAAAGTATGGGTTTGAAGTATCTAAAGACTATTGGAAGCATAAAGTCCACCAGAAAGTTATTGAGAATGAAAAAGCTAAAATACTCTGGGATTTTCAAAATCCAGACTGACAAAATCTTGGAATGTAATATACCCGATATCACAGTGGTTGAAAAAAGTGAAAACAAGAGTGTTAAGTTTATCGAAATATCAGTACCAAGAGATAGTCGGATTGATGACAAAGAAAATGAAAAAATTACAAAGTATAGCGATTTGCAAATCGAAGTTGAACGAATCTGGCAAAAGAAAACGAAAGAGTTGTTCCCATAATAATAGGTGCTTTAGGCGCCATTCCTAAAACATTAAAAAACATCTATAAGCACTCGAGTTAGATGGATTAAAAATTGGGCAGCTGCAAAAGGCCGCTTTGTTCGGTACAGCTTTCATTTTCAGAAAGTATTTCCACAACTCATAGGCCCTTGGGTAGGGCTCGAATTAGTGGAATATAACCAGCCTTTTACTTAAGACTGAGGAAGCAAATCAAGCTTTGATGAATATTATATATATATAAAGTTAAAGTTGATCAGTCATATTTCTTTTCAACGTTTTCCATCTGGTATTTCACAGATTTAAAGGGAAAAAAATAAATCTGCGTATTAAAAATCTATTTATACTAACTAAGCAAGGCATAAATAATTAATCATTGAAAATAGTATATCACAAATCCTCAGTTCATTATTTTTGTTTTCGTTATAACTACAGCTCGCATCTGGTTTAATCTTAATTAAAGAGCATCAGTAACATAATTTAAGTTCTCCCAGATATGAACCACCCACTTGCGCACCTATGCAATTGCAAAATGCGTGTTCAATAATATCTTTAATATTATGTGGATAGAAAGGAAATGTGCGTTGGTAGCGAGCGCTGTTCAGAGCGTATTATGTGCTTAATGAAGACTCTGTTTTAGATCGACTGCATTTCCTTCTGTAATGAACGCCAGGTGCTTTTGTAATTGCTGCTGAAGCCTAATATCCTTCCCAAGTAATTATTCTCCATTACTTTCTCTGCATCCCATATTAGTATTGCCAAAATGCATTCCCCAGGTTTCCATTTCCTCAGCGAGCGTAACTCGATGACTGAAAAACAATTCCAAGAATTGATACACGCATGTGCTTTCTCTATTGAGTGTCGTGTAAATCAATTTCTTATCAACGTTTTCCATCAAGTCTAGAAATGAATTCTTCTAGATATTATTAAATGCAGTTTCTGCAATCTAAATCATTTTTGCTAGAACCACACTAGCACACTACGGGGGTGCATATATCTCTGAAAGTGAAATTGAAGAAACGAAAAAAACAGCGTAAGTAAACATATGTGAAATATATATTTAGCAATCTTCAAAGTTTTCCAGCTTTATTAGTCTTTCTGTTTGCATAAATAAATATATCAGAAAGATACGTATATACATATATGTCTGGAAAATATACACTTCTAGGAGGTGTACTAAAAGACAAACGGCTTATGAATGTGGAGAAACAGAAATGAAACACAAAGTTTTAGAAACCGTATACGATAGCTACTCAATATCTATTGCTATATCCAAACTTACTACAGCATTTCACAGAGTATGGCATTATTTTCTATATCTAGTATACCACTGTAATGATTATAAGCATACGTTTCAATAATTATTTGTTTATTCTAAATGAAAAAATTTTAAATTTTGTCTTTGTCATCATTCTCTTATGGTATTAGATCTTGTGGCTTGTTCCGGTCTTGCACGATTTCTTTACTGATTTTCTCTACATTTTTTTTACTTATTGTATTTTTATTTTATTTTATTTTTCTGTTAGTGTGTTAGGTGATATTATATTCTTAATTATTGCCAAATTCTCAATTTCTTTTCTTATTTAGTTTAGTTCACCTTGCTCTATTCAAAACTTGAATTTTTTCATGATGCCATTCTTCTGGCCTTTTTTTTTTAATTTTTAAATTATCCATGTTTTGATTCCATATATTATTATTATTATTATTATTATTATTATTATTATTATTATTATTATTATTATTATTATTATTATTATTATACAGATAACTCAAGGGAGTCCTTAGACTCATCGTCGGAGATGCACTTAAAATATTAACAATTATCGATACCTGTACAATATCTGTCATATTTTGCCTTGAAATTATTCACTGACAAAGCGCACACACTGATCTGACACTATATTCCACACATTCACCGCTGTCCAAGCAAATAATCTAGTCATTCCTCTCTTACTGACCATGCTATTACTCAATTTCCATGGTTGCCTTCTAGTTTTCCTCACATTATTCATATACTGAATATTTCGTTCACATCAATCTTATAACCCCCCGCCTAAGTAACTCCTCGATCAGTTTCTGTAACCCACAAATCTTGAATCCTTCCTCATATGGAGCATCACCCGGTCTTGCCTCCACCATCTTAGTTACTCTCCTCTGAATCCAATCCACTCATCCACATCTGCAAGAAATCCAAGTGACCAGATCTGTGGGCAATAATCCACGTTAGACCTTATCAAAACCCTATAATGTAGAATAATATTCTTTTATAACTATATATCAGGGTGTTCTTCAATAACCGGGTAATCCTATGAGATGTTTCAGCCGCTTTTGCAATATGCCCTCTGAATTTCAACTAACTATCCACCAACACCCCGAAAATCACGCCATAAACGGATCTTTTGATTGAAAAATCTATAAAATTTCACTTTGCTGAATTAAATTGGCATCCATTTTTCTTTGCTCATACAGCCGGGCTATTTAAACCATCCTGTAAGATACCAATATCATCCTTATTGACTATTGTTCTACCTAATTTTGCATCATCTGCAAACAACTGAATGTTTCCTTTAAAATCATATCCTATATCATTAATGAACAAATTCAATAGTGGTGGCCCAAGTACAGAGCCCTGTGACACTCCACTAGTCACAGCCTTATACAGGACTGTTCTCCTGTATAACTTCTATTCGGTATCTCTCCATCAACTAATCTCTTATCCACATCGCCAGTTTCAGAATTATCAACTGGTGATATGGGAGGTTCTTCATATGATACCAGGGAACCTGATTTAATAACTAGTTCTGAATTCTGAGGAGTATAACTAGGCGTGGATGGATCAGATGGCATAGAACAAGGAACTAATGCCTAACTAACTCCACAAGGCGTCAAGGCCTTGTGGAGATATATTCAATTTCTCTTCAATCTGAATGGAAAAGAGATTGAAGATTGAAGGTGATACTGAGCATCTGAACAACCCAACAGTAGGATGACTATATGCTAAAGGAGTAAACATATGACAGTGGGCGGGGGGGATTATCGGCACATTTCCTGTTGTCACAGATATAGACTGGTCCTGATAACTTTTTGTTTATGCACTCCACTAGGAGGCAAAGCTTGAAAGTTGAAGTTTGTTGAATTACTTTCTCTTTTATAATATCTGAATCACCCTGTTCTTCAAGACGTCTTCTAAGCTTTTCATCCTCAGAGACTTAGCTGTTTTCAGGAGTGTAGGAAGCTAGGCCTGTGAAATCTTGAAATCTACACCTCTGCACTGTCACATGAAGTCCACAATTGTTTCAGATCAGAGTATTTCATGTCACTGTGGATAACGGTAGAATATCTACAAGAATATTACATAAGTAAGCTCTGAAAGAAAGGACTACATACAGATAGCACTATTTTGGGAGCCTTTAAACTCAATACTTCATATGTTAATGTCGCATCCACTAGAACTTCATTTGAAAGTAACCGATAAAAGGCGCTAATATGTTGGTCTGGTAATTGTTCAATATTAATGATTCCATCTATCTTAAGACGCTTCTAATCACACACACACGCTATTAATATAAATCAACTTTTCAACAAATTAATAATAGAAACATGAGAACTGAAAAATATACAGCATTGACTAATACGCCACATCACAAAATTCATATATAATATAATATAATATATGTAGATGTGTGTTTTATATCCAGAGTGTGTTTGACTTATTCCTGCATAATCACCATAATCTGAATTTTTTTATTATTATTCCTTTTATTGTAATAGGTAATGTAATGAGCTCTTCTAGTTATTTGGAACCGTTCCTGATTTCTAAATGCGATTAGGAAATTTTCATACACGTGATTAGGTCTAATTCATACATATATATTACCAAACCTCCAAACCTGAATAGTGTAATAACTATAATACGAGAGTGTTTTGTGTGATCAGGTGATCAGAGAGAAGAAAGGAACCCGCTAATGTATTCTTATTCTTGCAGAGTTTATTTATTATGGAAAGGAGTACGGGGGAAGATTATTCCCAACAGAGGTATGTGGAATGAAGGAAGAGGATAAGTGTTTTGCTGAGTTTGGAGAAGGACAGTATATGGATGCTGACCAGTAGCTGTCTGTGTCCGTGCATGATTAGAGGGACGTAGAGGGATGATTACGGCTTGTTCAGCGGAAATACCTACAGATACTTATGGACAACTGAAAGGAGGAAAATTGAGTGAGGCGAAGTCATCCATTAAGTAGCTTTGTTTTGGATACGATTACGAATTCTAAGAGAGTTTTTTGTGCATCATTTCAAATGTGGGAACAATATTCTAAGCTTAAATAGATTGGATTTATGAAGCATTAGGAGTTGAATAAAAGAGAAGTGATGTTTAGAATGACAAAGAATAGCAAGTTTTTTGGGTGATGAAGTTGGATTTAACTTTAAAATTTTGAAGTTTTAAATTTAACTGAATTTAAAGTTAATGCTTAGTAGTACTAACAACAACAAAAAAAGAAAACCTTTGTTGAAATACAGAGTTAAACACCGAGTGTGTTACCATTCTCAAGTGAGCGAAGATAATTAAGTGAATTTTAATTATGCAATACTTGCATAATTACAAACAACATGCACCTGAGTACGTGCTGTATTGTACTTTGTAAATGAGACGAGAGACAATACGAGCTTCAAGAAGTAATTTTCTTGTCAACAGTAGTGATTCTTTAAATTAGTCATTCATCTGCTTTCGACATGAGAAGATATTAAGATCTTTTGAGTTGCAAATTTAAATTGAAAAAATGAAAAGAAAATAGTAAAATAGAAAGATTTTGAACGAACTTTAAGCACCAAGAATGAAAGTAAACTTTAATGCAGTAAAGAATAGTATAGTTTAATCATACTTTGTCATGTTAACCGTTTATAAAATAACAACAGAAAAATCCTAGTACACAGACAAAACACAGAAACTGATAATACGTATTTGATTTTTTTCTTTATTTTTCTCAATTTTGAAATTAATTCCTTAAAATTCTAAGACACGGACAAGTACTGTGTTTAGTACTTGTTCCGTATGTTTGTTCTTTTATTCTTGATATGTATTATTCTCCTTTACTCTGTAAACTTTTGATGAATTTCGCATCGCAACATGCTTCCAGTTTAGAGAGAAAAGGTACCAAAAGTTAAAAAGTGTTCTATTTTTATAAGAAGAGTTTGGTACAGACTTTCAATCGAAAACGAGATTGCTGCCACTGAAGAAAGCCTAAAACGACGAGGATTAAATTTCTTTTATTTTAGTTATTTTGACTATCAGGTTACTTGTACACTGAAATTCAATACCAGACACTTTGGAGGTTATGTTGCTTTTGTAAAGTTAATCCAAAGTGATGCAAGCAGAGGCATGTAAAAAATGGAACAAAAGCCTTGCTGGAAGAAATAAAAATTTTAATTCAGAAAAAATGGCAGATTCCTTTGAAAAATTAATTTAAAATGTTTAAGAACTTATTTAAGAAACGTATATAAAACCTTGAATAGTAATTTTTTTTCAGTAGGGATAGAGTAACTGTAACGCCAGTAAAATTATCACGAACAACTCTTGCTGTAGAAAATGCGGAACTTCAGAAATTACATGAATCATCTAAAATTACAAAATAAATCAGAAGAAAAAAATTCACATAACATAAAGATAATAAGAACTGAAAAGGAAAACACTCTTCATCTCAAAATACTTGATTCCGTAGTATACATCTCTCCTACGTGATCAGAAGCCAAATAGTTTCCATTAGCTAACACGATCAAAATAAATAACCACACTGCATTTGTGTCATCTCGGCCAGATATTCTTGGAAATAGTATTAAGTGCAGTTCCGAAAGAACTTGGACTTCCGAATCAGAACTTGTATTAGGTTTCTTTCGTGTTAATATTCAAATTGAAAACTCCCATTTGACAGGCTTACTATAATGACTTTAGTTGATTTGTAATAATTTTAACCAATCTCAATGCAATCTCTTCCCTTTCAAAAACCAATAATAGTTTGATTGGAATGTTAGCCATAATTTTCCACGCTATAACAAATGTCACCTGGAGTATGGATAATTGAACACATCATTACTCATTCATAGACTGTGTCAACAAATTCTCTCCAAGAAACCTGCACCTGTCCAATTCATTATTTATGGTTGTTGATTATTGCATAACAACAAACAGTACTAAGCTGAATGTCCACCAACGAACAATCAAGAAGTCACCAGTTACAATCACAACAGAATTACGTTCTAAACAAATTAAAAATCAATCAGAGATTTCAGATTAGACATCTTAGGATTGAAAACTCTAATTGTACGTTATTTAGAAAGCTGAAGTTGGTTATTATATTAACGTCCCTGATTCCATTAGATTCTCACGTTATGTATTTGTGAAAAAAACTGTTAATTCTGTCAGTAAGAACTGAGTTCATCTTGATTATTTTTTTCTGAGTTATTTTATGGAGACTTTAGTGAATTTACTGGAAATTTATAGATTTTTTTATCATTTGCTGGAGCGAAAAATTAATGATCAATGCTTAGATATTTTCCTCTGCTAATCAGCTTGGTTGAGTTATTGTGACATGTTTGTTCGTCAATGTTTTTAGACGATAGATAAATTTCATTGTCCGATGAATCGCCACAATATTTATTTAGAAGTCTGAACAGCTTGTCATTGTCCATTGAACTCGTTGTCTTGTTATCCTTTGAACGAGTTCCATGTTTGATTTCCATAGTAGGGTTTCAGATTACTTAACTTTTTGCGTCTCATAGTGCTTATATACAATGGATTTGTAACTATTAGTAGGTAAAATGCTCAAATATGGTTTATTATAAACCATATTCCTTATTTACCTTCTACTCATATTTTCAAAATCAAGGGTTGCGTTTGATGTTTATCTGCGTTTTTTTTATCTTTACCAACATTCTTTTGTAGTTTTTTCTCCCCTAATAAACAGAATAAAATGAAGAAATGAGAATGATTTTTTTTTCGCTGTGATTTATTTCACATGTAAACATTTAGCAAATAGTTATGGGAGATGTTCTGTGAAATTTCCACAAAGAAAAACGTGTTTAGTTAAATACGTATTGGGTAAATGAATTTAGTTAAATACACTTACCTTGCAGAAATCCATCAAACTGGCACATGAACCATCCAAGCTTGAAGTTTTGATAAAAATCATAAATTAGTAAATTCCACGATGAAAATATAACCGTCATGAAATCTGCAATGGCCATGTTTAAAATGAAAAGGTTCGTACAAGTTCTCATTCCTTTTAGGCGAAACTGAACGTACATGATGGTACCGTTTCCTAATATTCCTAAAATAACTACTGGTAGCCACACAATAATTTTAACTGCCATTTCCCAATTTGGAACACCAATCCAGATCTTTTGATAATCACTATAATTATAATTCTTGAATTCTTCATCAGTCCATTTATCGAAGTCAATATCCCCTGATAAATTTTTACTGTTAGTGGAAAAATGCAGGAAAACAACATCCATTGCTGGTGACAGAAAAATTAGTCGACACTTCTTAAAGTTGAACAAGAGACCTTATTACCAAACATTCGAAAGCTGGAATTTTCATTCATTATTCTTTACACTGTTTACGATACAATTCATTATTTCCACGCTATTACTGCTTTACGTCATTTATCCCGTCTATAAAAATAGCACTATATATAATATTTTCAACTTCCACATAAATATCAGCGTTGGCTAACACTGAAAAAAAAAAGGGGAGGATTCCGAAATACTAGTTTGCTAGCGCGACTTTTGTACATACTTTGATAAAATCCATGCAATTTTATCTAACGGCATTGGCGCGAGTGTGTGTGTGAATTATCTCATTTAGTTATCTTTTGTTCAATGCAATCGGTTACGATAAATGTTCAGACAAAATATGACTATAATCTCACTGACATATGGAAGTACAGATACTGTAAATGATTATCGGAATGAAGACAGGCAAAAACTATCTGCTCTAATTTCTGTTGAATAGGGACTCTGTTTAACTACTCTTTATGTTTTGAAATATAAACTTTCGTTTTAAGAAAATTAATTCAATTTAAGAAAATTAGTTTTCGATATACATCTGTGCTCTACGTAGGATGTTGAATCATCTCGTTAACTCGAATTCTACTAAACTTTTATACGAAAACTTTAATATTATTGCTAATTTGTTTCTAAATAAAGGGCACTCTACGTTCTTCTGTTAACGTTAAGCAACATTCATATCTCCAATATGCAGATTCTTTTCGAATAATCTTAAGATGTAGTCATGATAAGCAATCCATTATTCGAAATTTTCTCAGAGTTCTAGTTTCGAATTCCGCAGTGATATAGATCTTCTGATCTATTGTGTAAAAGTGTAAAAGTGGTCACAGTCTGTTTTATCACGTGAATGTTCAGTTTAAGCTATATATCTTTTCTAATTGGTATATCTGCTCTAATTTCTGATATGACATGATAAACTGCCTAAAATATGCTTTGTTGCATATATATCATTTAACATTACTAAACTAATTACTTATATTAATAACTATTGATTGCTAACAGTAGATTGGAATACTGTAGACAGTATTTGCATTTAATCGTCTGTGATAATGGAAAAGGTCATGGCACAAGTGACTTGGAATGGTTATGCGTAACACTGTTTTAGATGCCTACCATGTAGCAGGAAAAGTTGATTGATGTGAGAGATGAAGGATCGGCAAATCCAATAAGCGTACTACAATAGACTTAATAATTGCGCATTACCAACAAGTAGATGCAAGGGAATGTATCTGAATAAGCTAGGCGTTGAACGCTCTGCTTAATGCAATATAACACAGATGACCATTTAGAGTAACACGCTTATCTAACAGAGGAAGCGCTAGGGAATGTGATCTCTTATCGTATATAATTGAATTTCTCCGTTTTGAATATTGTATAGCAAATCAGTACTACCAAAGCACACGATCTTTGAGGATATCGCGTCTGCTCAAATAAACAAATAAATACATAAATAGATAAATAAATACTGATTTCACAGAGAAACGAATCGCATTTTTTGTTAATTCATGTGATGGACTGAATAAAGGATATGGTTACAACTATGCCAGGCAGTGAAGACAGAGTGATGGTCTGGGATTTTTTTTTTTTTGGCCCGTGTTAGAACACTTGATATCAGTAGAACAAACGTAGAATGAATTATATGGTCTACCCGAACATCGTTTTCCACCAAACACTTCCATTCATACTGACCATTTATCCTGCATGGAATGGATAATGAAATAATGTGAAATAATTCCAGTAAAATAATGCGCCATTTCACAAGGCATATGTTGTCGAGAACTGCTTGCAGAAATGCTATCCATTGATTTTACCTCGGTGGACAGATCTTTCCTTGCTCAGTTGCTGATCAAAATCCCACTAAGCATTTGTGGGAAGCGGCAGAAAGAGATATTCGTGAGAGGGAACTATCGCCATCAACTCTAATGGAAGTTCCGGCATTTGTGTTTTCTGTTTTTGTGTGCAGTATTTATGAAACTACTAGTGCAGTGCTTGGAACCTCGTAGAGTCACAGTTTTATCTGGCCGTTGATATTTGAGCAATGGAAGTTGGGATTCTGTGATAGGCACAATACCTCATTCGCACTAAATTGATTTCTAAGTGAAAGTCACTGTCATTCGATCCGAGATTAGTTGCACCACTGCTGGTCGTTTAGATATTACTGGTCCCTTTCTTGGGGATTCGCTTTTTGGCTGGAATTCTAAACTACAGTAGTACTCTGGGGATATTATCATACAAAACATGCACCTTTAAAGATGAATTAAATGTGCTGTTCTGCAGAGAAGGTTCTTTTGAAAGGAAACATTCCAAGTCAGTCTCACAAGCTCATGTGTGCTATCATCACAAATTTTATAAATATCAGTATTCACACATTCACAATACAATAGATGCTGAATTTATAGCCTCGAATTAAATTATCAGTAGGTTAGTGTCTTTTGTGCACGGAATATATAAACGAAAATCAATTTAAAGAATAAATTTTGCAATATTTTGTAATAGCTCCCTATATGTTTTTTTTTTTTTGATGTTTAATCCTTTATTGATCTCCGTACGATTTTATAAATGAAAATACAAAGTTGCGAACAATTGTTTTAGAGCACTTTGTAAATTCTCATTAACCGTTTTACTATGTGGTCATTAGTTTGACATAGGCGAGCGACATTAACTCGATAAAATCTCAGCATACTTGAAAAGTAAAGAGTGAGTTGTTTAGTGGAGAGAAAATACGAAACTTATTTAAAGTCCATATAAAAAAAGTCGACAACAACAGTTGAATAACTCCAACGATAATATATGTTATGGAGTAAACGGGTTTAGTAACAAAGAAATATATGGGATTCCGTTACCTGTGTGGTCTAACGGCCAGGATACCTGGCTTTCACTAGGTTCGATTCCCGGCATGGCAATATACCGGGTGATTATAAAATAACGTCAAGTGTTCAGAGCCCTCTAGCGAGTAATGTATTGTACGAAACACACCAATATTCGGTAGACGTACACAGTGGAATATGCGGATTCGTGATTTTCGGCGTATGAAAAATTTACGAAAAGGATCGATTAGCGTAACAAACTTACGAAAACTGATTCGGCGATTTGAAACTACTGGAACTCTAGCAGTGCAGGTAGGCAGGGGACGCAAACCAATCATTCACCAACAAGTTGAACAAGTTGCAACTGCTATTGTGGAACAGGAGATGACGAATGTGCAGGGTACCAGCAGTGCACGAGCAATATCCCGGCAAAGATATCGCATACATAACGGTGTGAAAAATCCTACATCAGATGTTGAAGTTTTACCCTATAAAATCAGTCATGTTCAAAGAATTGCGCACTGGTGATGCGACCACACGAATCGACTTATCTTTGAGATTCTTAGCGCGCATGGAAGTGGATGATGCATGGCCGTGGCAGATTTTATGGAGTGACGAAGCGCACTTTTATTTGAACGGCGATATTAACACACGCAACTGTCGCATTTGGGCTGCAACTAATCTGCACGTGTGTCTGAAGATGCCTATCCACTCGCTCAAAGTCACAGTGTGTGCGGATTTACGGCATCTTTTATCATCGGTCCATACTTTTACGAGGAAAATCGCCAAAATGGACCAGTGACCTGTTCCATCAATGCTAACAGGTATACCAATATGCTACAGAACTTTGTGGTTCCACAACTGCAGCAAAGAGCATGTCTCAATTCGACCATCTTCATGCAGGATGATGCACCACCCCAAATCGGACTTTAGGTGCAGCGTGTTTTGCGACAATATTTCTCTGACAGAATAATCATTAGTCGTGCATTTCCCACGCCATGGCCACCGAGATCGCCTGATCTCAACCTTATGACTTTTGGCTGTGTGGGATTTCTTAAAAGCATTGTGTATCAAGGACATGTACCCGATATTCCGACTTTGAAAGATCGAATAACGTTACACGTGAGACAAATCAATTCCGATATGTTGCGAGCCACTGTGGAAAATGTCGTGCGCTGTATGCAGTTCCTGGAACATCAGAATGGTGGTTATATTATATTGAACTTCATTTGTGTTTATATTGAACCTCATTTGTAATTAATAATAAACGTCATGAAATTGATGTGTGCTGTCTCTCATTAGCTATTTAGTCATTCATTAGTCACACCTACTAAAATTAATTTGGCAGCGCCAAAATTTCCCCTGTTGGCGACTTTTGGTACTTTTTTTTTCGTTAAATCGAATCCCCATGTTCCACTGTGTATGTCTACCGAATATTGGTGTGTTTGGTCCAGTACATTACTCGCTAGAGGGCTCTGAACATTTGACGTTATTTTATAATCACCCGGTATATAAAAGAAATATATGCTTATACATAATGATATGTACATCCACAACTATCTGTGGAATCTTGGTCGAATATAGCATTAACAACATCAGATTAAGTGATCGAAATGGGCATCTTGTCTTTCAGGACAAGTTTCTTAGCGCTCTAGGTTCTCTGTCATCTTAGAGGACAAGTGTTGAGACATCTTCTGGACATATCGTGTAATTTTATCCCTTAGTTCATTTAGGTTTTAAGGCAGGTCTTGATGGAATACCCACTCCTTTAACATACTCCAATGAAGGCATCAAGCGATGTGAGATCAGGAGAACGTGAAGGTACAGGGATTCATGTGAATCTCGAAATGTGCCTTCCTGTCCTGAAAACTAGGCTCTAGAACCAGATGATGTGTGACAGATTGCTTCATCCTGTTGGAATACCTCTGCACGAAATGGAATGTTTTTTACACAACCGATCCTATGCAAATCATGGGTGAACAAAACCAAAACATTCTCGATGTAGCATTAACTATTCACAGTCACGGTTACACCATTTTCTTCAGTGAAGTAGGGCTCAATTCTGCCATGGCAGGAAACCGCACACTATTCGGTGACCTTCTGTGAAGAAGTTTCTCTTGGACAAATTCAGATCTCGAGAAACTTGTCTGTTCGTCTGTTTACATGATCGCTTAGATGGAAATGCGCTTCGTCCAAGAACAAGACATTATGGAAGAAGAACGCAGCTTCATAGACATTGCCAGCACGCTTGCATAGTATTCCTGCCATGCAGCGTAATTCTTTGCTGTTAAACACTGACCCACCTGAATGACATACGAAAAGGCACCCAGCTCCTTAAGAATTCTCTGTAGTGACTGCCTCGATATCCCAAGATTTATTGCTGTTCGGCGTTGACTGCGTTTCGGAGACTGTAACACTAGCTCCAGCCCACCCTGTGATTCTCGTTCGTGTTAACACCTTGGTCTCCCCGAACCCTTTGCATTGCAGAAGAACACTCCTAGCACGTCAGATCCTCTCGATTAACGCAATGATGACACTATTGCTTTGGGCACGCTTACGGAAGACGGATGGACTGCTCACAAACATAGGCTTATGCCATTTGCTCTACCAACTCCGTATGAACGCAAATAATGCTCAACAATAAACCTTTTCTTCCAACATTAACACCATTGCTACAGCTAAATGTAACAAATGTAATTGTTACATTAATGTGCATGCAGCCGAACGGCATATCTCATAGGGCATGTACTAAAAGGGGCAGGTGTCAAAGTTCAGTACTTTTTTTGTGTGTGCCACAAGGTATTACTAAGCAGCAGTTGCACTTATTTGACCCAATGAACTATGGAAGCAACCTTCATTACCTCTTGTGTTCTGATTCCACCGTTATCAAATGCGGCCACAATTTTTTTTCAAATACACTTCACTGCCGCTAAAATAGGTCAATATATTTAAAATAAGATGAAGAAAAATAGTACTTGTTTCGTATGCTTAAAATATTCATCATCTTTTAAATACTAGACATTCTGAGTTTATTACAAATAACAAACACTGGTTTGAGTATAAATGTGAGTATTCTTTTTCTTTTTTTTAGATTTTTATTTTAACACAGTTACTTATAGAGTATACGATTGAGGAAATAATATGTGGATTAAAGATGGGAGATTTTTCTTTACTTTTGGACGCCTTAGCACAAGTTCATATTTCAGGCAATCTCTTTACATCATTCAACAATGACGTCAAATAAATGCCGTTTCTTACTTAAGTTACACAACACTCACAAGAAGGCAGAGATAAAGTTCCTGGAAATACTGACAAATAAACGAAATGAAAGCAATATAGAGTGCAACGTTAGTAATCGGAACCCCTTCAATTCCAGCTCCCAGTAATCAACTGTCTTTATGAAGCAGTAGCCTAAAGTGAACCTTGAGCATCAGCATGCAGTAGATTGTGCAAGCTGTTAGTTATCGAGTACGACAGATTGTGTTTTCTTTTATTTTCTCATTTTTAAAGTGCACTGCTGTTTTACGTTTAACTATACCAAAATAGAAGTGAGAACAATTTCCTTTTTATGTTTTGAGATAAAGTTCATCTTTCTTTGAGAGAAAAATAAGATCATCAGATGCTCTGCTAAGTGCGTACGTATACACGCTGAATACACTTACTTTTCGATCTCACTGATTCTATAAAATGTTAGACGGGAATGAATCATTCTTTGATTAAAGAATAATTCATTCTTTAATCAAATTAAAGAATTGAATTTATATTTTATAATTAAATAATAACTAATTAATTATTTATAATAAATAAATTATAAATAATTTATAATTAAAGTATAAAGTATACTTTATACTTTAATTGATTAAAGTATAAAGTATAGTGTATATAAAAATGTGATCTTTCGAAATAAAAAATTGAGCAATGAATATTTTTATTACTTTCGAATTTATGTGCTATTCGGCCTGAGTGGCGAAACAATGCGTCGAATTAATTGATATTTTACGTTTTAATAATGACATGCATTTAAAAACCTGGGAGTTAAATATATTTATTTTACTGATTTTTGTATTACAATATATTCTTGCAATTTCGATATAAACGTAAGAAAAACGAAAATTGGATCATTTAATAAGATATTTTAAGTAACTCATCAATGCACAGTGTTTTCTCGAGAGATGAGTTAGCCGGTCTCATACAGAGGTAGAGGGTTTTTTCCACCTGGAAACTTGGGTTTTTCGTCCCCAAGAATCGACCCGTGAACATACGCATCTAAAGACATAGGACACACGGGAGTCATAGGGCTAACCTTATCCTCGATATGGTACGGTTAAATGTAGAAAAATCCTCGACACTGCAGAGTAAAAGAGGAGGGAAGGAATAATAATTTTTAAACATTTTTTTAAACATTTTATTATTTCTAAGATAAATTACATACATTATATGAACACAATTATGCATAACAAATAATTTCTCGTACATAAAGTTTTTTTTAAATAATGATAATAACAATAACTGTTTACAACGTATATTATTATAATATTCATAATGACGATTATTACAGGTTTCTTTGCAATTTTACAATATCAATCGATATAACCACTCTATATTGCATACTTTTGTTACAGTTATTACATACATTACATAAATTTGATTACATATAATACATACATTACATAAATTTGATTACATATAATACATACATTACATAAATTTGATTACATATAATACATACATTACATACATTGATTTATTTACATGTGATACCTACATTGATGTACATGCAATTGGTTACATATGATACATCTTGGATGAGAATTAATTTCTCTGTTCATAGTATGTCCTTAGAGCTCTTTTCAGGCTATTGTAGTTTGTAAGGTTTCTGTATTCATAAGGTAATTTGTTTATCATGTCTGGGATGTAGAAGTTTCGCGTGACCTTTCCGTAGTGATTATTGTATTCATATGTGATATAATTAGTTGTCTGAGGTCTTGTTATACGGTATGTATTTCTAACTGTCCTGTAGTTGGTATCGAAATAATGTTTTAGCAAAGCTGCATAGTGACATAAATCTTTTGCTGTTTAGTCTTTTCTGTTCTGACATTGCAATGTATATAAGGTCGTTATTTTCTCTTTGTTCCCAAAAGATCAGTTTTATCATTTTGTACTGTAGCGACATTAATCTATTTAATTTGTAGGGTGCACAGAAAGCGTACATTGTTATAGCGTATCTTAGTATATTTTGGCATAGTGCTTTGTATATTAGTGTTTTTAGGCATATGGGAACTATGTCTTTTAACCTGTAGTGTTTGTCACTTATTGTTCGGAGTTTATTGTGTAGATGGTTTATGTGGCTATTCCAGTTCATATCTGCATCGAAGTAAATTCCAAGGTATCGTATTGTTTCAACCTGAGTGATTGTAGTGGTTTTGCTGTTCTGTGTGTTTTTTAAGTTGGACAGTTATGTGTTTGTTATATAAGTTTGATGGTTATATATTTGTTATCAACTGGTCAAGTCAGTGGATTTCTGAATATCATTACTTTTGTCTTTTCTGAGTTTAGGTGTATGGAGTTTTTTGTGAGCCAGTCTATGATCAGATTTATGTCATGTTGAATATTTGTTTGTGCTATGCTTGCGTTATTATGGATGGATATTATTGCTGTATCGTCTGCGTATTGGAATGTCTAATCTTTGAGTGGTAGCTGATTAATATCGTGCGTGTAAATGTTGAATAGAATTGGGGAGACTACAGCTTACTGGTAGCTCTCTGCTTCGTTTTAACCCGATACTGGTGATACGCTTTCTATTTTGAAGATGGTTTGTAAACCACCTGTGCAGAGGCCCGTCCATTCCAACATGCCTCAGCTTTTCTAACAAGTTTTGATGTGTGAGTGTATCGAATGCTTTAGTTAGATCAATAAAGACTACCATGGCAATTTTGTTTTTGTCTAAGGCGGTATTAATTACGTCTGTAAAGTCTTCCAAGAGAGATGTTGTTCCCTTATTTTTCTGAAAACCATATTGTGGTTTGGGGATAATATGAAAGATCTCTGTGTATGCTGTGAGTTTCTTCAGTATGATCCGCTCCATAATTTGATTGATAATTGGTAATGTTGCAATGGGTCTGTAATTGCTGATTAAATTAAATTAAATTAAATTCAGCACGTTCATATTTAATTTATTTATTAAATTAAATACTTTTTCCATGTTTGTATATGGGTGTGATTATGGCGGTCTTCAGCATACTTGGTGTCTGTCCTGTTTTAAATATTTTATTTATTAATTTTAGTAGGATAGGACTTAAACTAGTTGCATGTTGCTTTATATCTTTAGGTCTTATACCATGGGCCATTGTTTGGTTTGATTTGATGTATTGTAGAGAAAAGTTCTGCTTCTTTCATGGTATGGAACCATAATGTCTGTTTTGATTGTGGTCCAAGTGGAGGGTCATGTTTTGTAATTGGGAGAATATTTTTGTGCAGTTCTTAGATGGAGTGCGCAAAGTATTGGTTAAAATCATTTGCTAGTTGTTCGATAGGATTTGCTTCTTTCATGAAGCTGTGTTTTATGGTTTCGGAGGCGGTGGTGTTGGGAACACAATCTAGCATCTCGTTGATCAGATGCCAGGTTTGTTTCATGTTGTTTTGTGCAGAGGTTAGTTTGTCTCTGTAGTAGCTTCTTTTTGCATTTCTGATTTGTGTTGTAAGGCGATTCCTTGTTATCTTATATTCAGTTTTTAAAGCTGTGTTATTTCGATATCGCTTTAATTCTTTCCATAAACCGTCCTTTCTTTGTATTTCTAGGATTACGTTTTGTTTTATCCAAGGATTTTGTGTTGTTTTTGAACGAATTCTGACTTTCTTTGCTGCTTTCTTATATATTTCCTCCAGTGTGAGTTTAATATTGTTGTATAAGATATCTGCTGAATATGATGCCAGGTGTTTCCAGTCTGTTTTTCTTATTTCGTGTTGACTATTTCTTCGTCTATTATTGTTTTATGTCGCTTTTCTTCTGAGGGACATTGCATGGTTATTGTCTTAGTGTGCAGGTTTAGAGCAGTGAAGTAATGGTCTGCTACATTGCACTTTATGATTGATGCAATGTAACTGTTTGGTGGTGCTCGGACGTTTATATGATCTAGACAGGAGGCAGTGATAGCATTTCAGAATATATTTGACTCTAGTAGATGATGTTATTGTTACTATTAGATTATACATGGATAGCGTGTCTAGGTATTGTACAGTGTTCTGGTTTTCGTTTGCAATATTTATGTTTATGTCGTCAATTATCATTAGGTATTCGGTTGAGCATATTTCTTGGCGTGAAAGCCAGCAATTGAGTTCGTGCAAGAATTTTATCATGTTTAGGTTTGGTGGCCTGTAAATAGCATTTAGTATTATGGGATGCTATCTATTGTAAGTATTAGTGTTTTCGATGCAAAGGGTTTCAGCATGTTCAAACTGATAGGCCGTTTCTTTTGCTATTCATTTTTGTTTGATAATTATTAATATTCCACCCCCTCATTTTGTTTGGCGGTATGATCTATATTGTTGGAAGCCTGGGATTTGGAAAGCAGTCGCTTCCTCAATAGTTATGGATAGTTCTGTTAGAATCAATATATATTAATAATATCAGTATAATTCCTCAGATAAGCCTGTAAAAATAACCAATGTTTTCGGATGCTTCTGATGTTAATATGCAAGATTGAGAGAATTCTCGCTTGTACTGTGTGTTGTTTCCATGCATCAAGCGATTCGAAAGTACATTTACTGATGTAATCTGGTGTGATTACATCTATCTGTTGGTTCACATTCATTTTTGTTGTGTTGGGAATCTTGTTATTCAACTAATTTGGAGTCTTTTGTTTCACTCTGGCAACTTATCTATATCTTCCGAGCTTTTTATTTGTATAGACTTTGAAGTCTGTGACTTTCTCAGGAATATTTTGCCGTCTTTGATACATAAAAATTGATACTTTTTTCTGTTTTTTCTTTTCTTGCTTGGTTCAAAAATTCTGATTGAAAGGGGTCAAATACTCAGATAGAAAGTTTGGCGTATTGGCTTGCGATGCATTTAAATCTTTGACTACTGTTTTTTTCAGTCTGTTGGCTTTTATGAGATTGTCTCTTGTAGCCTTTCTGGTCAGACGGATTATTACCGGTGCGGGTCGTGGCAAGCCTTGTTTTTTGTTCTTCCTGGGAATCCAATTTATGGTCTGAATATCATTATGCTGTAGGGGGATGTCAATTGCATGGCCTAACTTTAAAACTACGTCTCTGAGATTTTCTGTGGATTCAGTTTCTGGTTTGTGACAAGTTCTTCTTTATGTTGTTGTTGGTTTAAAACTTCGTATTGTAGTTTCAGGGAATTAAATTCTTGACGGAGTTCCGATGTGGCTTTTATCAATTTGTGCTGCCTGTCAGTTAGTGCGTTAATGCTGGTTTTAATGTCTTTTACCGTTTGTAAGACTTCTTCGACTTTGAATTATTAAATTTAACATGCTCTTCATATTCGCTAATTTTTTTTGTTATTTGTTTATTTTGTTTATCAAATAGTTCTTGGACAAGATCTACCAAGCTGGCTTTTATATTTTCTAAACCTTTTTCTAGTAATAAATTTACGGAACTCAAATTATAAGACTCACTGGTATCTTTTTGTCTGTTCAGTTCATTGTCCGATTCTGCCTCTGGCTTAATCAGTTGCGTCATGGGTGGCGGCGTTTCTTTGTTCTCTCTGCAGTATAGACATTTCCATTCCTCTCACTTGGCATTGGATTTGCGTTGTCATGTTATTTCTGAGAATCCGGAACATGTAAAGTGAAGATTCCTAAGGCATTTCCTGCAGGTTATATGACTTCCGTCGGACGATAATTCCTTCAGGCACTTGTTGCACTTCATGGCTCACCTTTCTTCCCTTGGACAACTGTAAAGATGGCGACGTCCTTTGTTCTATGCTCGTTAGTGACCACCGTGAAATCTGCTCAATTTTCAGCACACTCAGAATTTGGGTTTCACTTGTTCGATTTCGATGAATTATATATCACTATCTTCAGCATGGCAAGAAGAGTTACTTTGTGACAATTTATACGCTATATAATATTAATGATGATAATAATAATAATATATATATATTTTTTTTTCGCATTCTCTTCCTTTTTACGACTTCTATCAGTGTATTCTGGCTTCTGAGAGTAAGGATGGTTTATCTCTAATAAATTCATTACCCATAATGTGAAAACTGTCTGATTTTGAGGTATTTTTTCGCTTTTTATCAACAGTCTCTTTCTAGTTTTAAAATTTAAAACCATGTTTTAAATGTTCAAGTTTTATTCGCTATTCTTACGGTCCATTTTTATGTTTCCTTTTCCGCATTCTTCTTCTTAGATATTACATTTCAAAGGCCATTATCTTCCTTAGTGTTTCTTTGTTCAAAGTCCATGATTTTCTCTGCGTAAATAATTCTGGCTGAGTACGTAACAAGTATTCGTTTCAGCTATATAGATGTTTTTTGCTTTCTTAACATTAATGGAATCCCCTTTTCCGCTTTTTTTTAAAATTCAATAACTAGAGTATGTAAGATGTTCTTTATATAGTGCAATATATATCCTCATCCGAATACCTACGATTATTAATAGTTACTCAGTAACTATTAATAATCGTTTATTAATTTTTATTCTCATTTTGAGTTCTGCATTAATGATTCTATTTGAATACACATTATACAATAATGATAAGAGTACATATTTACCAGTAATTGTCCGGGTATTTTTAGCCATTTACAACTGATATCAGCAGGCGACTCCTAATATCGGGTATGTCCAACTTTGGCTTTGATCACCTCCTACACCCTTTGAGGGATGCTTTCCACCAATGTGCTGCAGATATCTGGTGTTTGTCTCAATTCCTCCATCAAAACACCACTGAGTTCAGCGACAGCTAGAGGACGTGCGGCTTTGAACCTCAATCGCAGCTCCAATTCGTCCCACAGGTCTTCGAAGGGGTTGAGGTCAAGGGTATGCGCAGGCGATGGCAGTCATTTAACACCAATCTCTTCATACCATTCCATAACAGCTGCAGCTTTGTGGTATGGGGCATTATCGTCTTGATAGTAATATGGGTTCGTTCCATAAAATCTCTACAGTATAGGCAGCACCTGATTATCCAGAATATCAAGGTACTAAGCTGCCTTCATGGAATCACGGAAACGACCAGTGGTCCCACGCCAAACTAGCTGAATTCATCTCACATCATTACTCCTCTACTACCAAACGTTACTGTGAGTACAACACACTGTGTTAGCAAGCGTTCACCAGGCTGCCTCCACACCCTATTATCAGACTGCAAACAGATGAACCTTCATTCTTTGCTCCAGAATACTTTTCCACTGGTCAATTTCACATTTCACATTTTACACGCTCTTTTCACCAGACCGGAAGAGTCGCCTTGTTCGTTGTTGTGATGTTCGGCTTGTGTGTCGCTGTTCTTCTGTGGCAGGAATGGAGTTCTTTTCATACAGTATTAGTGCTCACCATGGTGTTACTGGCACTCTGAAACTATCACTGATAGTTTCTGCCGATTGTAGCTAGTTTTTGCGTGCCACCCATTTTAATGCCTCCTGTCAGTTATTTTCGGCTGCTGGCCTGGGTGTTTTCCTGCACAAGTGATGCTAGCACGTCTCCATTTGTTGATTATATCGCCAACCATTGATTCTGGATGCTCTAGTTGAGCGGCAATTGCATGTCACTAATGTGACAGCCCAAGATGACCCCTCTCTCGAAGTCACCGAGTTCATGTCGTTTTGCCGTATTCAACCACATGTATTCAACTGCTACGATTAAATACTGCTTCCTATAATCTGTACACTAGTTTTTATATTATTAACAAATTTGGAATGTTTCACAACTTCAAATAACAGGTGTGTCCGGACAATTATTGGTAGACAGTGTCCGTGTGCAACCCTATAGTGGTCGTTTATAATTTGTTAGCATGTTTATTTCTTCAATACACGTTTTGATCTTTGTTTTCTGATTCCAATAATAATTTTGCATAATTTGGACGTTGTATAATACCTTTGGTTTTGCCTATTTCTGTTTCGCGTTTCATGTTTCTTACAGTTTATAAAACAGAAGTAATATGCTGAATTAAATGTTTAAAGTTGATTAAATTTGGTTTAGAAAGGTTTTAGAGTTGAAATTTCAGAGTAGATTCGAACCATGTGGTGCTTCAAATATGGAACTCAGTTTCATCTGCATATAATTTTCTCTCTTTCACTTTCTCGTATACACACACAGGTGATATTGCAATACTGTGTGTGTGTGTGTGTGTGTGTGTGTGTGTGTGTGTGTGTGTGTGTGTGTGTGTGTGTGTGTGTGTGTGTGTGTGTGTGTGTGTGTGTGTGTGTGTGTGTGTGTGTGTGTGTGTGTGTGTGTGTGTGTGTGTGTGTGTGTGTGTGTGTGTGTGTGAGAGAGAGAGAGAGAGAGAGAGAGAGTGGGAACAGTGGTGCAGATAGACAAAAATTACCCCCAACAGTTTTTGATAAAAACCTGAAGGCGCGACCGCCATTTGTGCAAGAGGCGAGATTTCCTAGATTTAGTTACATTTTAACGATTGTTTTTCAAGTGTTTCAGGCTTTAGCATAAACCGTGAATGAAGCCTGAAGTTATTTCACGGCATTATTTATTTATATTATTTTTTTTGATATTCCTAGCAGACTGCTTGGATATGGCCAGGAATTGTGAATAACATAGAAATGTAAAGCTCTCATTCTAATATCTACAATTTCTGTAATTCGTTCAAATGAACACGCATCTGGATCTGAAGAACGGACACAGTAATCTAACCATGGAAAGTAGAAGAGAAGGATCTGGAAGTCTTCTCATTTGACCTTGTTATTACCAAATAATGGCTAATGGAAGCGCGTTCCATTAGAGCTGAAACTTGTTCCATGTTATGATCTCAAAAAGGCGATGTCACGTGAACAGTATACCTGGAAGGAGAATTGATTAAGAAAAAATCCGGAGTGTGGGCTGAGTGGAGAGGATTGTAGAGTGTTCTGATTGGTATATGAACAGTTTAGTTTACACTTTGGTCAGTGTAATTGGAAAAAGGAAGGCATTGAAGTTGTTGATAGTAAAGTCACCAAGGATGATATCTTTGCTTCAAAGAAGCATATCCTTCAAGCTTGATTTTTCGAATGATCACAATGATTTTCAGCACTAATGAGGTGGTACAAAATTAGGTAAATAGTGCGTAATGGGGAAAGGAAATCTTAACCCATAGCCATATAAATTCAAAAAGAATATATCTGCTAGAAAAGGGAAAATAGATCGTACAAAACACAAGTTCTATCCTTGCCGCGAAAGGAATCGTACAGAGTGTTCTTTGGAATTCAGAATTCAGTGAATTTACGAGTAGAATGCGATTGCTGTGTTAGTAAGTAATGTAGTGGTCTGGATGTCTGTAGATGATGGACACATAATTTAATTTGGAATTTATGCCAAAATATTAGCAAAGTCAATGCGAAAGAGTTTTTTTGCAAGGATTTTTAATTTTTTTTTTTTACTTTTTGGGAGATTTTGAGGGAGTTTTTTTAATTTTTATTTTAGCTACAGTGACAATATGTCTATTTGAGTTTACTGTCATGTTAGCGTTTGAGAGGTGAAGAGAGGGGAGTAGATAATGAGAGTAAATAGATATGTCCAAGGGTATGCATAAGCTAGCAACAGGATTATGAAACAGCTATCGGAAATCCTCCTAAATGTGTTAGCATCAGGTTCGGTCACGTACACTACCTGCGAAACTGCTTTACTACTGTACCTTCGAAGATGGAGAGGATTAGGTTGTTCACAGTATGTTTGGCATGCCCTTGAAAGACAGCACTTACATTATATGCCAGAAAGCTGTGGGAACACAAACCAGAATCCCGAACATACCATGAGCACTTCAAGCTCCGTGCAAGCAAGAGTTTTTTTTTTTTTTTTAGCATTTCACGCTTCGATGATCGTCATCTACCACCTAGTAAGTCTCATGTTGGGTTTCTGCACTATCAATACTATACTGTCTCCATTATTTATAAACATTGTCAATTTCTTTTTTCACCTATATGCTGCACTTTTTATAGAGGTAGCCATTTATTCTCACTGATTTATCTTCTTTTAGGCTTACCGGGAATATCGAGCTTTCGATACTAATAAGTTAATTATTCGAAAGTTTTTTTCACATCACGCAGTTCTTAATATGCCATTTAATATGTATTTTCTTTCTTTGCGAATAACGTTAGTTTTTCCTAGTTAATCTTCTGTACGTAAGTGATATAGTATTTCGTTTCTCTATGTTCTGGGACGCTTTTCTTATATTTCTTTCATATTATGTGTTATTTCTAGCTTTTTTCGATCTTTAATTTGCACTCTCAACTAATCTTCTTCGATCGTAATTATTTTATTTTATTTTACCTTTGTAGTTCTCCATATTTTTAATTATATTTTTATTCTGTTTCCATTACTTGGTCCGAGTCATTGGTTTTCATTTCATTTTTCTTGCCCTATTTCTGTTTTTTTCTGTTTCTTACTTGCTGTTTCATTTCTATCACTATTTTTCCATATGAAATATATTTATTTTTATTCCTAATTAATGTTATAGTTCATTACCTGGTTCTAAAAGCATTATTTGCTATGTTGGAACATTGACATGTAGAACCTCCTTTTTATGAGATGACTGCCATCACAGCAATCCTTCGAGGTATCTTTCCACAAGAGTACGATGGCGATCAATGAAACATTTGGGTTGTTCTTCGTGCAGGCATGTAATGAGGTCCTGGACTGTTCTGGGGCAGACGTCCCTTGAACTTACTCGATGCTTTAGTTCATTCCACTGATGTTCAATAGGGTTGAGATCACGGCTCTGTTGAGGCCAGTCAAGTATGACGACCTTCATATCTACAATTAACTCCGTTACATGAGCAACCTTATGACATAGTACATTGTCTTGTTGAAAGAGACAATGGTCAATTCCGTAGAAATGCCACAAAGTAGGAAGAACTGCATTGTCCAGAATGTTTAGATATCTCTCGGAGTTCAATATTCGTGGCTCCACAAACAAAGGTGCGAGGCCAAACCAAGAAAAACAGGACCATACCACCGTCACCTCCGTATTTCATAGTTGCGTTACGCACTCTGATAACAGACGTTCACCATACATCCGCCACACCTGTCCATCTGTTCGGTAGAGAATGTAGTGTGTTCTTCGTCCATAACACAGCTTTCTAAGCTTCCACGTCCCTCTGTACAACGTCTTCACACTACTGAAGACGAGGCTGCTTGTTAGTTCGGGTAATATAGGGCTTGCATATTGCGGTCCTACCATGGAAACACATGTCGTG
The DNA here is from genome assembly GCF_054136105.1 of Typopeltis vanoorti. Lineage (NCBI taxonomy): Eukaryota > Metazoa > Arthropoda > Arachnida > Uropygi > Thelyphonidae > Typopeltis > Typopeltis vanoorti. Next base: position 109,661,848 of record NC_143556.1, on the reverse strand, counting down.
AGCATCGGTTTTGAAAAATGGCAATTTTTACATATTATTCTTCGTAGTATCCTACGGTCACGTTTGATGAGTGTGGTGAGTCGTCCACTGCGGGTAACACTTGCAATTGAATCTCTGCGCTTCCATCTCAGTATGAAGTCACTAACTGTTTGACCTGGGATGGCCCAATATGTCAACAATTTGCCGAAAAGATAGGCCTATAACATGGTAGTTTATCACGACGCCTCTTTCAAACTCCGTGATTTCCCTTCCCGCAGCCATTTTACCCTGACACAGTTGCACTGACTTGGGAGCATCATATTCCTCCAGTGCAAACACGTGACCCGTTTCCTGGATACTTGGTTATGGGTGTGTCCATTGCCTTCTTTCCAAGTAGCGCATATTATGCTTATTTATAGTCTGTTAAGTGCACGTATTCTATGGCCGATTTTTATTTTTTTTAGAAAAAAAATAACTCCGAGTTCCAGGAAATTAAAAACCGCATAGTTCACATGAGACCTGCTAACTCATCGTCATTGAAAAAGCTGTTGTAAATAATTGCACAAACATATTAATTTCACTGATATTTTGCACTTGGGTATGTGTTGTTGCACTTTTGTAATTTTTGACGGTTGAGTTTGTCAGTACATAAGCATTTTTTTTCTAATTTCATGTATATAAAAGAGGATGAACAAACTACGTGTATATTATTGATAAAATGGCTGTTTTTAATAATTTTAGTTAATCAGTCTCTCATTTCAGTTTTCTTTTTTCCCAATCCAAATGAACCAACTTTCATTTCTACCTGCTTTGCATTCGTCTCCCATAATGAGACGAATTGCGTGACCTTTTTTTAATTAATACTTCCATGTCCTTCATGAACTAAGTCTAACTGCTGACCACCTTCATTCAGATGAGGAATTGTTGCAACAATAGAAGTGTATTAATTTTACTACAGTGAATTCTGTATCTTCAAGTTCGGAATTTCATTTTTATAATAGTGCACTGACTTCATTCATATGTGTAAATCTATATACAGAACCGCAGGTTGTATCTCTTGCTGTCGACAAACCCGTTGTTTAACCATTTCGCCTCACTCAATCCTAATATGTCAATATTTAATATTATACCTTCATTAAAAAAAGCATTGTGTATTTGCCTGTTATGGATAGATTTCTCACTCCCTCCTTCAAACCCTTTCCTCTTTCAATTCAAGGGATTTATTCCACCCCATAGCTTTTGTTGGTGTTCTTTCAAATTAAAGTAATGTGCAATTCGAATGTAATAGGGCTTTTTAATTCAATACCGCAATCCGGCAGACCTGCCACGAAAGCATAAGCAGTTCAACACGAGACAACCTTATCTTAAAATTAATTCTATGAAAGCCAGTCTGAGCAGGTGACGCGGCATAGGGTTTTGGGTCATTATTATTGTTATTATTATTGTTATTGTTATTATTATTATCTCATATAACTCTTTTTTATCTGATCGGTAGTCCAGGATGTAGAGTACACTAGCGCAGTGAATAGGAAAGGGTTAGTTAAATAAACAAATTATTATATTTTTTAATTAAATAAGTGTAATTTGCAGTTGCTAGGAAATGTTGTTGAGGAGGCTGCCTCAGGATAGAAAACAATTAGAAGAAATGAATAACACAAAAAGTAATTAGCATTAAATTAGAAGCTGGAATAAAAATTGACGATGACTGCAAAGTTCCCAAAAACTAGAGAACACTCCAAGCAAGTGTTCACCAGTTTTGATGAGAGTTGCAGCAACAGAGTCAGAATTTTGCTAATGGAATTTTTAAAGAAAAAATATACAGGACAGACTGACTGACTGTGTGTTATAGAGTGCAGAGAATCGGGACGAGAGGAGTCAGTGCTATTGCTCACTGTACACTCTCTGTCCAAAACGAAACCGAACTTTTCGAAAATAAGAGAAACTAGTGGTGCCACCTGTTGTATCTTTTTGTTGTCGAAAGCAGCAACCTTCATTAGTGTTGTATCAACTGTTTATGACATTTTGTTCATTAGAAGTCCAGTTATTGTGCCAAGAGTGACAGTGTGTTTTGACGAACGGTCGGAAAATGAGTTTCAAACAGAGAGCTGCGATTGACTTTTGTGTTAAACTTGGTAAAAGTTTAACCGAAACACATCAAATGCTTCAAAAAGCATACGTGATGAATGCTTATCCCGTACTCAAGTTTACGAGTGGTTTAAGAGATTTCAAAGTGGTCGTGAGACGCTTGAGGACGACGAAAAGCTGGGCCGTCCAAAAACTAGACTGAGGGAAGTTAACGTTCAAAGAAGTGCGTGATTTCATCAAAGAAAACTAAATCATCCGTGAGATTGATTGAAGATGAATTGGGGATTCCAAAATCAACTGTGCACAACATTTTGACCGAGAGTTTGGGTCTTCGTAAATTGAATTCGCGATTTGTTCCCCACAAGTTGACCGAAGACCAAAAAACGTATCGAATTGAACACTGCAAGGACCTAACTCGTAAGGATTCAAACTTCCTTGAAACGTTCTTTACTGGTGACGAAACGTGGTGTTTTGAGTATGAGCCCGAAACTAAGCGTCAGAATGCTAAGTGGAGACCACCGGAAGAGGAGCATCCGAAAAAAAGTCGCTTGGAGAAGTCAAAAGTAAAGACAATGCTGATTTGTTTCTACGATTCCAAGGGCATTATCCACAAAGAATTCGTCCCGCCTGGTCAAACGGCCAATGGTGAGTTTTATCTCGAAGTTTTGAAGCGATTGATAGCGAAAATTCGTCGCTTACGGTATGAATATCGTGATGCAAGCAGCTGGTCACTTTTGCACGATAATGCACCATCTTATCGTTCGAACATTGTGAGAGAGTTTTTGAGTAAAGACCAAGTTTGTGTGTTGGATCACTCGCCGTATTCACCTGATGTAGCACTCTGTGACTTCTTACTCTTCCTCCGACTTCATTTACCGATGAAAGGAAAGCGATACGACATCACTGAAAACGTTCAAGCTGCAGTAACGACGACCCTCAACAGTATCCGAAAAACCGATATAAAATATTCATTTTACGAATTAATTGACCATGCTAAACGTTGTATAGAAGCTGAGGGAGAGTATATTGATTGAAATAAATGATTTGAATAATTATAATTGGCCTGTGTTTTATTTTCTATCAAAAGTGCGGTTTCTTTTTGAACAGAAGGTGTATAACACCAATTCAGATGTTATGATGTTTATAAAGCGTGTCAACAACCGTAAGAAAAAAAAACATTCCCTTTCTGTACCATTTTATGTTGAGAAACGTAGTTGCTCAGGTGAGAAGTAAAGTCTGTAATAGAACGGAAAGCTCCCTATTTCTTTTATTTTCTCTCTCTCTTTTTTGGCATTTTTATGCTGCTTTTGATCTGAGAAGCGATATATTTATGATGTGAACTTTGATGCTCTTATTATTGAAATAATGGAATGTGTCATACGTAAGATCAGATGAAGAGTGTTCCTATATTTTTAAACAAATAAGAGATAATTGGATTTTAGAAGTACGATGAAGTTGACAACCTTTAACTTTCTTTCATTGGAACATGATGAAGAATTTTAAAACTATAAGAGTTTATTTTAGATATCTTGAGATGTTATTGATTTATACATTGCAAAAGTATGGAAGGAGACGGAGGAATGCTGTTGACTGTCATGAGTACAAATATAAATTTTATTTGTAGTCGGCAATCTAGAGATTGCTGGTACTTAATAGAAGCCACTCAACATTGGTATCCAGAATAACAGAGAAGTTAAGAGACGAAAGAAAAGAACTATCTTCACAATGAACGACCAAAGACGGAACTCGATATTCATTTACAAGTAGGAGAAACAATATTGAAAATGGATAGTTGTTCAGAAATTCTTTGTGCTAGACATAAGCATAAATGAGTTCTTAGATTGATAGAGACGGTTTTATAGACTTTTGTCATTTATTTTTATGTGGACTAATTTCTAATTCATGCCATTGTGAATCCTGTTAATGTGCAAATTCCATATGCTCACACTTGTGAATTCGAAGGTCGGATGCTGCTTGAAAAAGTACCATATTTAATTTCTAGAACAGTGTTTCCAAGTTAGCTAATCCTTAGTTTGCCCACTGTATAATCTACGATGTCTACGATCTTTTGCTGGCAAGATTAAGGGCGAGCTCACGCACGCACGCACGCATCCACAAAGTTTAGTGCAAATTATCCTATCTGGCTCAACTTTGGTAAATGTTAGTCAGTTATGTTGAATTATATGAACACCCACCCACCCACCCACCCACACACACACACACACACACACACACACACACACACACACACACACACACACACACACACACACACACACACACACACACACACACACACACACACGCACACACACACACATAATCAGAGCAGAAGAGCTTTTATTTATGTTTCAATCTCTCTCTCTCTTTCTGAAGCTAACGATAAAAGTATGGTTATAATGAACTAGAAGTTGTTAGTTTACCTCAGTTACGTCACCTGAAAACTGAACTTAGGAGTAAAATTGCAACAAAAATCAGGTCTGAAAAAGGTCTATAAAAGACCTACACATAGATGGGTTATCTGCAAAGCGGAATACTATAACCAGTCATGTTACAAAATAAATAAATAAATTGAAAAAAAAATCAGCCAAATATACAACTAGCTACAGTCTTGCAAATATAGTAATAACTCCACAATAATCGGAAAACATTTGTCTATCAGCTGGTTTATACTGTATAACGAACAGTACTGTTCTTCCTACTCAAAAATTATGTGAAGACAAAGATTTTTGTTTTTTGTTTTCACTAGTTTGCAATAAAATAGAATAAACAATAACCACTGACTTACAGACTCACTATTTTGTACCTTTTGTTGTTCGAATGCAGTATATTTGTTTGTTCATCGATTGTATTGTAGCTCTTAATTCAGACGTAGTTATCCCTATATCGGAACCTGTGTTCTCAACCTACGCACTGCCAGATAATTTTCAGCATCCCACTATTAGGTTTCTGAGATAGTTTCTTGGGAAGAGATAGAAGTCAGAGGTAACCATTGTAAACGTTAAATCTGGGGAACAGGATGGATGTTCCAACAATTCATAGTGCAGATCCTTAATTTTCCCATTGCCAAAACACCTTTGTGGGCAGGTGCATTGTCCTGATGAAAGATATTTTTTTCTTCTGCAAAACCGGTTTTTTCTCACGAATTTTTTCCTTTACTCTGGTTAAAAGATTGAATAATATTCTCCGGTTATCGGTTTACCCTTTTCAAGATAATTAATAAACAAAATGCCTTTAGCATCCCAGAACACCGATGCCATGACCTTTCCTGCTGATGGAACCGACTTTGTCTTCTTTGACGCTGAACAACCGGCCTCTGTCCACTCTTGTGACTGCCGTCTGAATTCTGGTGTGTAATGGTGAATCCAAGTCTCGTCCATAGTAATAAATCGACGCACAAAATAAGTTTTATTCTTGTTAAAACGCACCAAGCACTGTTCAGAGATTTTCATGCGAGTGCGTTTTTGATCTGCTGTGAGCAAGTGCGGCACCCATCTTACGCAAAGCTTTTTCATTTGCAATTCTTCTTGCAAAATATATCCTACATGTTATTTTGAAATGCCTATAGTCTCAGCAATTTCACGCACTTTGACTTGCTGGTCATAGAATATCATATCGTGCACTTGATCAATGATTTCTGGTGTTGTTACACTTTTTGGTCGCCCTTCACGTGGGTGATCTTTAAACGTGGTACGGCCACGTTTAAACTCGACAGTCCATTTATTAATTGTCGAAAACGAAGGAGAAGAGTGCCCATAAACTTTAATGAATTTCAAAGGAATTTCGTTTGGCGTTAAACCTTCTTTTACAAAGAATTTTATAACCGCGCGATACTCAATTTTATCCATTTCAAGGAATACAGACGACACGTTTGCTTCAGACAGCTGTATAAAACAAACTACTTGATAGAATGACTTATAATTTCACATGGATGGTTACGACAGATGTACCAACTTAGAAAAAAATTATAGTGTTGTCATCTATGGTCGGGGCCGAGAACTTTTCAGACCACCCTCGTATGCATCATTTTACCTGAAAAAAATTTTGAATGCTTCATTCAAAAGTAATTTTATTCCTTAAGCTATTAGCTACTGCACACGAAATTTAAGATAAATCCATATAGATTTAATCCGTACGAATTTTCCTAAAATCCGACGTTCGTAATATCTCTTATGTCAAATAAGTTTGTCGATTAAACTTATTGTAGTGCCTTAAATAGACCACCTAAGAAATTCTAAGTTATTGAATAAATGTGGTAAATTATCGTGTATCACACTAGAATTTATTTAATAATTGGCATTCCTTTTCTGTTGTAACAGGCCATTGCATTCAATGCAGCATATCGTACTGCTTTTGTTATATCGCCGAGTTCCGCTTGTTTGTTAATACAGACTGAAAGAAGAATATCATGATGTAAGCTCAAAATACGATGAGACAAGCAAAACAATTTGTAAGACTGCTCGTAAAACAGGCGACAGACTGACACTGTCTGCAGATGTCATCCCAGTGAAAGACGATGCTATTTTATGTTGTATAATTTAGATTTGAAATTAGGGTGCCTGGAATGTCAAAAGCCACTCAACTGTTGGAAAAGAAAGTTACTGTCTGTGTTAGGCCGCCTCCTGTCAAGGTGAGTTTCAGAAAAATTGGTTAAAATAGAATTACATGAGTGTTTCTTTTATTTCACAGTTTGCGACGGATTTTCTGATTTTTACCATTCATACTCATGTCATACTTATAAAAGAATTTCTTCAGATAGCATTCTAAACCTAAAGTTTAAATTCTAATACCTTTACTTTTATATAAATAAAGTGTAGTCACGCTTTTTCTTTCTGAACTTTTTTAAAGAAAGAGATTTCGTGTTAATTTTAAGCATAATTCAAAACTATAATAAATTTAGTTTATTCCTTTATCCAGGTGTAAGAATATAAAGTTTGCACCTGAAGTACAGTAATCCCTCGATTAATGCGCCGCGATTAGTGCGTAATTTTTTTTCGATATCAAATTCGATTAGTGCTCCTCCAAAATTCGATTAGTGCGCCTATATACATCTTAAAAATAAACGTTACAGTTTATCTATACATTTTTATGGCTGACTATTTTAAAAAATAGTTAGTTTCACTCACCAGAATGAAATTATTTAGTTACCGATTTAAAACATTTTACGAAGTTATTTTTAATGGGCATACTACACTACTTCCATGTACACTATGTATACTATGTTCCAAATTTTTACCGCCAAAATTTATGTCATCTGCTGTAGTACGCCCACAGATTCGAGACTCTTCGACACTTCTGCGAATGTCACAAAAAAGAAGAATCCATTCCGATAATAGGGTAATCAATACGTCTTCTGGGATGAGTTGTTTATTATTACACGTCGGAAAATTAACTTCTCTTTTATGATCATTGTAGTTTTTAAAGTGGTAACTATTTTGTCTGTAAAGCACGTGATTTCCCGTGTTGGCGTCCAATTCGTACGTCCTTCATTTCTTTCTCCCCTTCAATGATAACGTCCAAGAGTTAATTAAATCTCATTCTGAAGATTTGAGTGATTCTGACTTGCTAAATTTGGATGCACAGCGGGAAGATCCCGAAGAATATGAAGAAAATTGAACCACTGATAGTCAGCCAAAAGAGATTTCACAGAAACAAGTTGAAAATATTTTTCGTACAATCGAAGTTTTTAAGCAGTAATGCTTAGAGACTGACCCTGATGAAGAGAAAAGCAGTAAAATTTACAGAAGATTAGAAGATGCAATAGGGTCATACCGTCGGTTGTATGAAAAAAAGAAACAAAATGCTCGCCAAACCACGTTAGCTCAATTCTTTGTTAAGAAGTGGCATAATAAATTTATATTTTGAATATGTTTTATTGTCTTTCAGCTTCATGGTTTTCCTTTAACTAGACCCTGAGACATACCCTAATGCTTTTATAAAAAAATTAAGGGTCAAAAAAGAAATCTGAGGAATGAATTATACATTTTCCCATAGGTTATTATATTCGATTAGTGCGTTTTCGATTAATGCGCCTGTTTTAAAGAACGCATTAGGCGCACTAATCGAGGGATTGCTGTATCTTCAGGACTGAGGCAACTCGTGGTAAAGGTGGCCCAAGCTCTCATCACTCCTTGTCTTAGTATCTCCCATAATGCAAACCACATCTCCCTAACGACATGTATAATACTATGCATTAAGGGAAGGGCCACTACCCAGACCAGTTTCGACCTTTATTGAGTTCTTGTCAGTGGGAGCCAGGCGCTGAGGTGGTGAATTACTCTGGATTTAGAGAAAGATGTTGGAAGTTTTTTCACTTGGTTAGACTATAATAAATTTAGTTTAATCCTTTATCCAAGTGTAAGTAAACAAAGTTTACATCTGAAGTATCTTCAGGACTGATATACTTGGATAAAGTGTATACACTTGGATAAAGGATTAAAGTAAATTTATTATAGTCTATCCAAGTGAAAAAAACTTCCAAATTTTTTTTTAATCCAGAGTAATTTAATAATAAAGTGAGACACCTTCTGGCAACTTGTATAGGTAAATATGACTTCTACATTGATTCCACGTTGCTATCACCACTTCTGGGTGTGGCTCCCACTGACGAGTCCTCAATAATTGTCGAAACCGGTCTGGGTAGTGGTCTTTCCCTTAATACATAGCATTATACGTCCGTAAGGAGATGTGCTTTGCATTATGGGAGATACTAAGACAAGGAGTAATGAGAGTTGGTTCACCTTTACCACGAGTTGCCTCACAATCCAGTCCTCGACTTGCACTATGGATTCCGTTTCGACGATGCTATCATTAGCTGAAGAAGTAGGGAAAAAATCAATTTTTTTAGTGTTGCACGGTGGTCAGCATTCATTTTAGAAATTATGGACTTTGCAAAAGAGTATTGATATCGGACCTTTTCACCTAAACGCTGTTCTCATCGCACTAGCACCGACTAAAGTAACGTATCAAACGTTTCCGGTGAAATCCCTGATCAGTATTTTGAGGGCTCTTAAAGAAATACAGCTCTGTTACGTGAAAAATACGTACACTGTCAGAAGCCACCATAAAGCCTGAATTTACGCACATCAGGAGTTTCCGGTCTGCGCGGTTAGCCTAGTGGCTATGTGCTTCTCAACCATATGCCTGGGGAAAGGAGTGCCATAGGTTCGATTCCCATCGACGACGCGAGGAGCTTAAGGATCTTCCTTAGCCATAGCCAAGTTAGCCGGTCTTGGTCCTGGACAGCAGGGTTTTTTCAGCAGTTTATCTGGGGGTTTTCATCCCGCAAGCAGGCAAACCGGTCTCGTGAACACCCACGGATTACCGTCAGGAATACTGACCCAACCATAGGTCTAATTCGTCAACTATGCAGGTTCTGGAGCCCGGATAAAATTTGGGGGGACTTAGATGCCGTCCCTCCCAGTAAAGGGGAATCACGGCCGTGTACCATCACATGGAAAGGAAGGAGTTTCCGAAGACAAGCACTAATGCATTTCCCACACAGTGATGCAATAAACAACTTGCGGAACATCGTCAAACAACACTTTCTACTTATCCGTCGAGTCACCATGCTTCTACTGCCATGAAGAGGGTTACATTAGGAAGAATTGTTCCTATACTTCTACTGAAACAGACACTCAAGTCCAGAGAATAGTCACTAGAAACAGACATACAGAACAAGGCAAGTTGTTCATGAAAATTTTCCAAATATGGAAGAAAGCTATATATATATATATATATATATATATATATATATATATATATATATAGTGTATTCACCATCAATTCGACCTATTAATTAAATATAAAGAACATATATTTATATTTCTTTATTTAAATAATATAAAGCGTAGCGAATATCATCTATATTATTATTGTTATTATTTATACTGGTACTCTATGGAGTACAAAAAATTCATCAAGGGAGACTCACTCTATTCATTAACACAATACCTATTACCTTCCTGATTTACGCTCACGCGTAGACCCACACTTTACCGTGCAGACATTCGAAACCGAAAATCCCACGGAATAGGTCGTTCAATCCTCATTCTACGAATGTCCTATGTCTGTAGATGCGTGTGGGGCTAGTTTGTCTGTTCAGAGGGGCGAAAAACCCGAGTTTCCGGGTGAAAAACCTCTACCTCCGTATGAGACTGGCTAACTCACCTTTAGTTGAAAGAGACCAGATAAAGGTTCCTCAGGCCTTGGACGGGAATCGAACCCAGGTTTTTCCGCCAAAGGGCTTCGTCTATACTGACTGAGTTACGGAGGCTCATGCATATCATACAATTCCTTAAACTGATTTACTGTCAGAGCGCTCACAACTACCTCTGACAATCTATTCTACTTATTCACCATTCTCCAAGTAAAGAACCTAGTCTACACATTCTTACTAACTACACTCTTAGACAACTTATAAGTTGTCTAAGAGTGTGGTTAGTAAGAGTGACTCCTTGTTTCCTCTAGTCTCCATCTATTGAAATATTTCTTTTGTGTCAATCTTATAGAATACCTTTAGTAATTTATAAGTTTCTATCATATCTCTTATCCTTCCCCTGTCAGATAAACTCTGTAACCTACACAGTTTCAATCTATCATCATTGGTAACATTCCAGAGACCTATCACCAGCTTGGTCACTCGTCTCTGAATTCGCCACCTCCCTGTTCCCAAGAAATGCTGGTGACAAAATCTATGTACGGTATTCAACATGTGACCGAACCATAGCCTTATAAAGAGCTATAATAATCTCCATACTTTTACTTATTAATGTGTTCTTCAATATCTAAGTAATTCTCTGAGTTATTTTGCCAACTGTTGCAATATGTCCTCTGAATTTCTAATCTCTATCACCCCAGATACCTAGTCGTATTATTTTCTTTAAACTAGTACCATCAATATGATAGAAGTATGCAATATTTTCACCCCGAAGTTACATTTTACAACATTAAATTGACAACCATTGTCCTTTGTCCAAGCAGCCAATTTATTGAAATCATTCTGTAAGATATTTTTATCACCTTTATCAACTACTATTGCTCTCCCCGATTTTGTATCATCGGTGAACAACTGAATATCCCCTCAAATCTTCCGCTATATCAATAATGTACAAATTAAAGAGCAGTTGTCCTAGCACCGAGCACTGGGACACTCTAGAAAGTCGGCCTCATTCGCCTTGATTCCACTCAATCATATACCACCCTCTTATATCTGTCTATCAGCCACCCATAAGTAGCTAATCGTCTGCTATACTTAAAGCCAAAAGCAAAGCCGAAGCATCTATTCGTTGATTAGCTCTTGAGCAGAAAATGTTCTTCTCTAGTCTGTTTATCTCTGATAGAGTAAATCGATGATGTGGGCAGTGTATGTCACTACGGTAAAGTATTAAAAGAACTAAGCTAGGTGTGAAGATCACATCAAAATGCTGACCAAAGCAGAAGATAGAAACAAGTAGTATAGGGTCAAAAACCTAGGATGATGGACACATTAAATATTCATAGAAACTATATCAAATGTAGCCTGAATAATCAGCTGTATTTGACCAGTAACAAATGAAAGAAAAAATGGAAATCATGTTTTTGGGAATTCGTAGTTCAACATTCGCTCCTTAAATAGCCTGCTTTGGCAGCCCAGTTGATGAAATCCACTACACGTTTACTTCGATCTGACGTTAAATTTCCATAGGACTGCATGTTATAAAACACTTCTATAAAAAAAAAAGCTTTTATAGCTTAATGAGTTTATCTTCAACAAAACCAAAAGCATGCATTGATAAAATAATAATACACAAATATTTTCCCATTGGTATAAAGGAATGAAAATACATATCTGATGTATAAAAAACCTGCAGAATCAAATTCAAAGTATAATAAGCGCCTAGTTCACGGAGAAAAGAAAACTGAAACAGGAATTGAATAATCTTATGAAATATTACTGAAAACAGTATAAATATCACCAAATGAGATGAATTAGAATAATTGTAAATATCAAAGATTCAATCAAATTGAAAACTGAAATGGAATAAGATTACTTCAATTTTTTACAGATAATGAATTTGGAAGAAATGACTTAGGAAAAGAAGAATCCAGTCCTCAACTTACATTGGGGATTCCGTTTCGACGATGCTGAATAAGGAGGAAAAAGTCATTTCTTTCAGTTGCACGATGATCAGCATTCATTTTGCAAAATATGGAATTTACAACCGTGTTATAAATAACTATTTTAATTTTCCCGACGTTTCGACCTTCATATGAAGGTCACCATCTGGAGTACATACAAATATACATATACAAATATAATTATGGTGAAGCTGGACTTTCTGATCATGCCCTGAACACTTTACATAGAATTGACTGGAAAAGCACCAGTTGTATATATCACACCAAAACATGGTATGAATGCAAATTTAAGAAAGCCTGTGAGATTGTTATCGACCACCCCAATCTGAACAATAATGATGGTTTAAAAATCCCAAGCATATCGAAAGCACATATTCTACCCATGGAACCTTTCTCCCTAAGAGTTAACTATAAACAGGACTGTAGTAATCCAGAATCCTCAATCTAATATAACAATTGTCATTAAAAATAGGACATCATTGTTACTGTAAGAAAACTATCTGTATGAAAAATGTTTCTCTCATGTTATCTTAAATAGAATTTAGCTTTGATGTAGTTTCTAAATAATTAATTAATTTTGAATTTTATCAGTTTTTTTTTTTTTTTTTCACTAGAGGTTATGCCAGTAGAATAACCGGCAATCTAATCATTGTTTCTTTAGCTTACTGTGTGAAATGTAACTCAGCTTGTCCTCGTATATTTGTGTATACTCCAGACGATGACCTTCAAATGAAGGTTGAAACGTCGGGAAAATTAAAATAGCTATTTATAACACTGTTGTAAAGTCCATAATTTCTAAAATGAAAGAAGAAGAAAAAAAGAACAAAAAGATCTAAGTCGGAAATTACTATATGAATCATTAGGATATGTTAAGAGCATGCTTAAATGTTATAGTATGGAGTGAAGTGACAACAAATGGTATGAATGATGTCCGGAAGAAGCTGCTAATAATACATATTCATACATTTACAGGTTTCGAAAAAAAAATCCTTACAAGAATTGGAGACAAGAAAATGTAGCTAACGGCATTATCATGTCTCCAATCAATCATTATCTTGTAATCAATCTCTTGAGCTGGAGGCAGACAGGTGTTTTATTTTATATTATTTTATCTGGCTCCCACCCGATGAAAGGTTTATTTATTTACCTATAGTACATTCATACTCCTTGAGTAGTCTAAGGATTTTTTTAAACCATTAATGTAGCTTTGTTGATTTTGTATATATATATATATATATTTCATTTTTTTTTTTTTAACCTGCTTCGGAAACCCTGCTCTAGGGACACCAGGCCGCACGGGCTGTGGTCTCACATTGGGCGACGAAATTCACTTCCCATCTAAAGACGATCACAAACCTACATGCGCAAGGTGAGATTCGAACCAGGCAACAGGTTGCTGGACGAACAGGTGAGATCACCTTGGCCAATCTCACCTTCACCACTAGCCAACTAGACCGGCAGTAGAGCAGTCAGTGCAAGCTGTAGAATAAAAGCTCTCAAATGAAGATCTTATAGAGCTAGAAGCACAAAATGTTTCAGAAGAACAAGAACAAGAAGAAGGAAAAAAAGAACAAAAAGAAGAAGAAGAAGAAGGAAAGAAAATGAACAAAAAGAAGAAGGAAAGAGAAAAATTGAACAAGAAGAAGAAGCTGCCAAGCCTACGAAAACATTTACAGTGAAAAATAATTTGACAGAGCCACCCTCGTTAATAAGGCAATTCAGTTGTTTGAAGAAATGGACGGAGCAAGAATAATTCTTCAAAGCCGTTGCTGATTAATGTGGATGATTCATTGGAGGAGTAGGGGAGGATAGGTCATCAAAAAATGTCTCGAATTCAGTAATTGCAACAAATCAGTCCGGTAGTGGTTAGCCATATGTACACAAGCAACCGAATCACCTTAATTGTTTCAATATCAACATGTTTTTTTTTTTTTTTTTAGGATCAGGGTTTTCTTCTCTTCTGCAATTTTTTGTTCTTCTAGTTCTGTAAGTTTTGTTTGATAGATCCTCTTTCACAGCGCCGCCACTTACAGCTCAACTTCATTGTCAACTTCCGACTCTTTAGCTATCAATACTATCTTGTAATCGATCTCTAGTGAGGCTTTGTGTTTGTGAAGTGACGCCAGAGTATGACTGGCGTTTGGAAGAAATTACTGAAAATGCATGTTCACACATTCACAGACATTTTGCTCCATACTTGCTTTGGACAATGCAAAATATCATCTCTCTCTCTCTCTCTCTCTTTACACACACACACACACACACTGAATTAGAAACTTTTATGTAGATGCACGTAAGCGTCACACGCAGCGTATATGCACAAATACCTAGAACGTGCATCGCACGTGTTCTAGGCAATTATTTAAGAATGACAGGAGGAATCTTTATATTGATTTTTTCAATTGAAGGTGAGTTAGCCGATCTCATACGAGTTACAATTTTTTACCCGGAAACTCGGTTTTTCATCCCACATATGTACAGACAAACCGGCCCTTCAGAACACGCAATTTACAGACAAAAATTACTAGTGGTGGTGGTGGTGGTGGATGGCAGTAGATGGAATTGATGTAGGTGATGATGGTAGTACGGGTTCAGTGTAGTGGTGGAGACGAAGAGCTGCAGAGTGGATGTCCTATCTCGGTGAGTCTTCGGACTCCTTGGAGGGCTCACGAAATAAATAAATATTAAATAATGTTACTGGGCAGTAATCGTCAATAAATATGATCATAATGGGAAAAACAAAGGATATTTTGGAGTTCGATAGAGGGTTTATTATGGGTACCCATCTGGTTGGAACCACGATTTTGAAAACCGCAGAGCTGACCGGTTCTCAAAAGGTGAGATATCCCGGGTGTTTAATCAGTGGAAATATAACCTATATTGCCCATTCATTAACCCACATAACCCATTAACACAACTATGCTTAAGGAATTGAAGAGGATCGGTACTGGCAGTGCTAAAGGAGGGTCCAACACGGTGTTAATTAAAAGTTTATAATTCAGTGGCCGGTGTGTGTGTGTGTGTGTATGTGTGTGTGTGTGTGTGTGTGTGTGTGTGTGTGTGTGTGTGTGTGTGTGTGTGTGTGTGTGTGTGTGTGTGTGTGTGTGTGTGTGTGTGTGTGTGTGTGTGTGTGTGTGTGTGTGTGTGTGTTCATTATATACATATATAATGAATAATTCAATGTGAGAAGAAGAGAAAAATGGTCACTGACGATTTTTCTTTGAATTTTACAAAACAAAATAAGAAACAAATGTCACTAACAACACAAATGAATGGATAAAAATAAAATATTAAAATGAAACGAGCATATTAATAGAATGGATTGAGAAAGAATAAGAATATTAACAAGCAGTTGGAAGCCCCAGAAATATCACTTAACAGACTGGAGAAAATAGACAATCTACGTTGAAATATTGAAACTTTTCTCTTTAAGCTTAACCATCTTAAACTTAAAGTGAAAGGAAGAAGAAGAAAAGAAGAATTAATCTTATCAGTAGAAGACGCATTTTCGTTGTCTTTCGGATTTCGCTGAGGTGGAACTCTGTAAATTGCCTTGGGAATGCCAGTTTCCTTTTTCACTAAAAAAAGAGAGAAAGAAATGTCTTCTTCAGGATATATTTGATAGACTTTAACATGTTTGATGGTACTCTGAATTTCAAACGGAGTATTGCCGCATTGCATTCATGCCATGTTTCATTTGATAGAAATGATTAGTAAAGACACCAGACCACAGATGTTGTTGTCATGCGCACGGGATTCTTCACATTGTTTAATTAAGTATTCTCTTCTTCCATTTCTTTGTCTTGTCTTAAATCTTTCTTTGAATCCATCAGACATCATGTACTGCGGTAACTGATTTTTCACCAGAACGTGATGAGTTTAAAGCTAATTCATATCTTGATGAAATAATTTAAAAAGTTATAAAACATTCATTCACGGTTTAATAGTGTTTTTTCTGTATTTAATGTTAAATGCATTTTTAAGATGTCAGTTTTCACATAAAGTACTTTCTTCACACACCTTGTAGATGAATTCATCCTGACTGCAGAACAATCCTCCATAAACCTTTTTTTTTTTTAAAAATAATTGAAAACACATAAATTGTATATAATCAAATTAAACGTTTAATGCCTGATTTGGGCAAATCTCAGGTTAATTTGTTGTTAACCTTGTTCTTATAAAGTTAACAACAAATATTTCAGTACTCGTTCTCAATTTTCTCAATTTTTTTTCCACGTGGGACTCCCTTCCACCAAATAAACCTGTAGAACATCAATTCCGTGGATAAGCTTAGGCTTTTACGTCATATGGAAAACCCTGTTATAAAATTCAATAATGGAACTTTTTTCAAACCAAATCAGACCTTCAAATAAACCGCAGTGGTTCCCACTCGTCGACGAAATTCATCTGCCATGTAAAAGTAGTCACGAACATCTAGAGATTCGAATTCACATTCGTTGGAGAGCAGATACGCTAACCACTCAGTCGACTAGGGAAGGAAATTTTGAACTCACTTGAAAATATGATTATAGATGTTCGTAAATCAACTGTCAATCAGCTTTTGGCGATCAACGATGCTGGATGGGATAAATGTCGCCAATACAGTTGCGTTATTTGGTATAAAAGTTTAATATAGTTTGATAGGAATTATATATGAGAAAACTAGGGTACAGTATATTATGTTTATCAAAGAGGAGACTTCAGCATATCATGCCTATTAACTGCATGCCAGCTTACTTGTTTTGAGGTTTGATGAACGCGAGTTTCTGGTGTGTGCGGGGGGAATTCCTGCTACTTATCAGACTAGGTAACTCAAATTCACTAGAGAAGGCTTTACTACGAGAAACGGTTCAAAGGTTCATTGCATATTATACGGAATTCGAACCCACGTCTATCCAGTTGAACGGAAAATGTTGTATAATCTAACTGCCTTGGTAAAAGACAGTGGAGTTTAATTTACAATTATCAATTATTTCTAGTAATGCAATGTTAGATTTAATGTAAATAGTATTACATTAATAATCATAGATTACCCAGATAAAGAAAATATATATAAGTTGAATTTTACGATGATAGAACTTTTCCAGGCTACTGAGTGATATATAGAAGGATTCAAATATTTTGAATAAATATTTATTTAAATTGACTTAAATATATTCAGGAATACGGAAATCATCAAGACAATTCCGTAAGCATCTTAAATTTTAATATAATTTATAAAGTCTAAGATATTTACTTCCCCATTAAATTCTCTTCAATGTCCCCCTTAAACTTCCTTCTACTTTCCTATAAAATTCTTTTCTTTATTGAAATAATCCTCATTGATTCACTTTGCTCTAGTTTGACAACTTATAATTGTTTCGGGAATAGCAAATCTCTTAAAACTCAAGTGCTGTCAATGAGAATTTTAAATTTTCGGTATCCTTGTGGATAATCAAGAATTCTGCGCGAGCGTGATATTCTGTTAGACTAAACATAGTTAATAGTTTCTTCTAAACTAATTACTGGATAATGATCCAATCTTCATGGTTTATGATGGAAAGGGGAAGATAGGAAGGGGCTAGATAAGCAGCTTCTGAAAAGGTATTATTTGCTGCAGACATATTTGATGGAGTTGCGTTATTATGACTTCAGTAAAGATCTTCTTTCACGAAATTAGCAGTTCAATTATAAATCTGAAATAAAGGAAATTCAGTTAATAGAAAATTCTGGATATGGAATAAATAGATAATTATTAAAACGGATAGTGCCTCCGTTGCACAATCGATTTAGACGAAGCCCTTTGATTAGAAAGACCTGGGTTTGATACCCATCTATGACGTGGTGAACAGCTTTATCTAGTCTCTTTCGGCTAAAGGTGAGTTAGCAGGTTTCATACAGAGGTAGAGAATTTTTTACCCGGAAACTCGGGTTTTCCGTCCTGCAGAACAGGCAAACTGGCCCATGAACACACATGGATTTACAGTATAAAACTATATATTGATCTATTTCCTCATTAGGAGGGTGCTGAACTCCCCTAAAGTATGGGGGAGAAAGGGGGAACCCCATACGAATAAATAAATTAATTAACTGAAAGGTCGACTTGTAAATAATTAATTTTAGCTAGGAGATTATTTTTTTAAATTCCAGCGTCTACATGTTTTTTTTGTTCCAGAAGCTTCGACATGAAATTAGGTCGTAAAAGCAGTATTTACTGTATAGGTTTAAAAGTTTCAAAAGAAAAGTAGGATATTACGACTACCGGATGCGTGTAAAGAAGAGGAAATTAAAAAGTTTGGAAACAGTTAACTATTACATACCTTTTGTTTAGCAGGTGTCTCAAGTTTGTTGCTCGCTGGTGATCTTAAAAATTCTTGAAATATACTAAAGGTTTCTGCATTGTTTTTAGATAATTGACTTGTGCGTCGGTCTTTTATTTTTGAACAAAACATGTCTCATGATAATAATGGAATGAAATGAGTGTTTGATCTTTTTTGCGAGCTGTGTAATAGATTTAATCAGAATTGTTAAATTAAAGGGTACAGGAAATTTGTTCTCGTACTTAAAATTGCTCTACTCAGTCACTAGGATTAAAGAGAAAAAGAACAAACAAGAAGGAAATGGAAGAAATTCCAATTATTTCTGATCCTGTTACAAAAGATTCATTGTGATTTTAAAGAGCATAATAAATGCATTTCCTAAGAGATCACATGGGATTCGAGAATGTTTGTTGCATGAGGAAGTAATGATACCCGCTATCAGAGAATTCTCATTTAAAGATTTATTATAGAATTAAAAAAATTCTAGTCCTGAATAGAGAAAGAAACTTTGCTCATTAAATGTGGAACTTCACTGTGTGATAGCAGAGAGAGAGAGAGAGAGAGCGAGAGAGAGACGTTATTTTTAAACTTGGGAATCTTACGGATGTGCTTATTGAATGTGAAGATAACAGTTTCGTCTCCGATTATTTTGGAGTTGGTTTATTCTGTATGAACTGGTCGCTCAAAACACAGTTTCTTCTGAGGCTTCTTCACAAAGAAATCAGCCTTATAATTCAAGAACTTTCATACGCAGGGCATCTGATAAAAGGAAAACAATATGTATTTTTTGTTTGATAAATGCGAAGCATTTTTTTTTCATTCGATAAATTCAATAGGCTTGACTACATCTTTGGGAAAGTTCGAATTAATAATTCACATAGCAAATGATAGATGAGGATATCTTTACATTTACAGGTTTATATTTTAAAATTGACAATCTGTTTTTATTTTTATTTTTAGCGCACAAAAAAATAAAAGCTTTTTGAACGTGTATCGCATTACTCTTTAGAATTCTGAAGAATGTACCTTAATAAGAATTACCTATATATATATAGGTAATTCTTACATATTGTTGTTTTATGGAATGTGTGTTTTATGGAAAAGGAAGCCTGAGGATTCAGAGCAAAAATCTGCCATCTCACCTATGACACTAACTAAATCACGAGTAAGTGAATGAGTTTAATGAGAGTACAAAGAGCATGTGTAGCTTTTCGAGTTTTACTACATAAGCGTTTCCAAAAAATATGGACTTTTTTCACTATTGAGAATATACATATTTTTCTTTTTATTTCAATGATAATATAATTTTATCATACCATCGCTTTTTTTGGCCATGTCACACCCATACCCTAATTTTGGTAGCCTGCTTTTGTACATTCGATTTAGATGTTCCATTTTTGTTATATATTACCCATGTAATAATTAACTGATTTTATATTCAGAGATTGTAAAATTTCTTCATTCGCTATAAGGTCACACTTGGTATGTCTAGCTATTTTTCTGAGAGGTTTCGTATCTACTGTTTGAATTCTTTTTTTATCTTTCTTTATTTTTATGGTCCGCGTTTGGCTCCATATAATGGACTTAAATAAATGGACTTAAACAGGACATTACATTGTCTGATTCTAGTATGTTTTTGTTCAAAAACATACTCGGTATGTATGCTTTTGTTTTATTAAACCATTTATTTTGCAGAATTTGCTATTGTCTATAGACTTTTACCTTTGATATTTTCATATTATAGAGTTTTGAGAATTCATTTAATGATTTTACTGACTTTCGTATATGGTCTTCTGATGTAACTAATACAAGTTGGTTCATCTGCAAATAATCATATCTTTCTTTATTTGTCGTTCGGTTTTATTTGAATGGCAAATAAAACTAGTTTTTTTATGTCATTTTTTTGTAATTTTAATATAAGTTTAAAATTATGATCTGAAATTTAATATACATCATTATAATATATATTAAAAAGATTGGATCCATTCCTGCTATACTCGTATGATGTGTCTTTCCATTCTGATATTTGTTCTAATTTGACTGTTATTTTATTTTCTGTTTATATTTGTTGAATAGATTGTAACACTTTGTTTCTATATTTGCATAATGAATAATTTTTTTTCATTAGTCATTAATTTTATCAAAGGTTTTTACATAATCAATTTTTTTTTTCACGTGCTTCTTCATGTGTTTCTTTATTGAACTCTTTTCTCTTTTTTATTATTGATTTTAGAATAAAAATCGACTCTATACAAGATCACCTTTTCGGAATCCATTTTCCCCCCTCCCCTCTTAGTAATTTGACCTCTTCGCTATTGTTTAGTTTCTCTTTTATTATCCCGCATATTTTTGTACCCGATATTTAGTACGCCAAATTACTTATAGGTATTGTGGTCATATTTATTTCCTTTCTTATGAATTGGTATAGTCAGAGTCTTTTTTTTTTCTTTTTCTTTTTTCAAGAGTTAGAAGTTTTCCAGAAATCTAATCTTATTGAAGAATTTCAGGAGTCTTTCATTAAACTTTTACCTGTATTGTTTGTATAGTTCCATATTTATATTGTCTTCTCCTGGTGTTTTTTTAATTTTTCGTTTTAATAATTGTATTTTTATTTCTGTTTTTGTAATATTTTCTGTTAGGTAATTCTGTTTTATAAAATTTTACATCTTTATTGACTAAACATACATACATAGACACAATAATAAGACTTTTAATAAGTAAATATTTAGTCCTAAGTATCATAGGACATCTTCAGTACAGTTAATTCAAACAATACTAGGAATTACATATAGTTAGGGCGCATGCTTACAATGGAATCCCTCTATGCGGGCAGTAGCGTGTTATAGAATTAAATTCAAATATATATGAAAAAAAGATTACATTACAATTTAGGATGACAATTTTCCAGACTTTAGGGATAGTAAGAACGTCATTACGGTTCAAATTAGGTCTGTGACGTAGGGCTTCAGCACTTTCTTTATATAAACGTTCATATTTATATGAAGATCTATGTAGAAGTTTGGTTTTCTTCCAATGGATCCTATGGTTTGGGGTTTTCAATTTCGTGTTGTGCGAGGCCAGCTTTCTGCGGTTTGATGAGATGGATATGGTCTTGATGTTCTGAAATGCGTTTGTTAATGTATCTACCTGTCTGTCAATCGTAGGACAATTTACAGGAGCACTGGAGCTCGTACACATCAGGTAGCATAAGAGGTGAGAGTTTGTCTTTAGGAGAAGGTAACCAATTGTGGATTTAGTTGATTGGTTTGTAGGTAGCCAATTTATATTTCTTCATCATTTTCGAAAGATGTTCGTTATTTTTTCAGATATATTTTAATTTAATTCTATAACACGCTACTGCACGCATAGAGAGATTCCATTGTAAGCATTCGCCCTAACTGTATGTAATTCATAGTATTGTTTGAATTAACTGTACTGAAGATGTCCTGTGATACTTAAGATGAAATATTTACTTATTAAAAATCTTATTACCGTGGTTACGTGTGTGTGTTTAGTTATGAATGCTCCACAAGTTTTATTATACAACAAATTACTTCTTTATTATTATCACCCCAGAGATTTTTAAAATAAATTACCCATTTTCTAAGTCTGTTATTTGTATTTTTGCATTTCTCTTATTTCTTTCTTCATATATTTTATAAATTTTTAGTCGTGGCTTTGATATACCCTTTCGAGTTCTATTACAAAAATGTTCCATTGCTTTTATGATTATGATTTTTTTTCTTTTTTCTTGCTTCTAAGATCAGCATTATTTCTTTTAATATAGATATCTGCTGATATTGTCTTGGAATTTAATTCTTTTAGTTTTTTATATTATATTTTCTATTTCTCTGTTCCAGTTGAGCAATCCGCTTTTTCCTATTTCATTTACTTTTTATGTATAAGATTTCTGCCGCTGCTTTTGTCAGGATTTGTTTCAGATTTTCGCATTCCTCTGGCAGGTCACCTGAATTTTGTGTAGTTTTTTGCTACTTCATTAGTGATATTTTGATATTGTTGCCTAGTGTGGAATCATGTAATGAAAAAATTTTCCAACTTTTTATTGGCATTTGCCATTTTATATGTTTTTAGCCATTTTGGTTTAAATTGGATTTTTACCATTACCATATAATGATCAGAGTTTTATTGAAAATCTCGATGTATTCTTACATCCAGGATTAATTCAGCTAGCTTGAAATTTTCGTTAATGAAATCAATACCTGATTTGTATCTTCTGACTGATTTATATTTGTATTTCTTCATGTTCCAATACTGAGTTCTTTATTCTCATATTATTATAAATGATAAAATCGCTTAGGTATCTTCGCCAAATCTCCCTATGTTTTTTTGTTTGTTTGTTTGTGTATTTGTTTTCTATTCTGTCATTTTAAACTCCTGCCATTAGTAAATAGTCTGTTTTATTTGTTTTATCTACGATCCTCTCTAATTCTTAGTAAAAAGTGTTAGCTTCTTCTTCTTTCCCCTTTGCCGATGATTAAGCACATTATGGTTGTGTGGTCTATTATTGTTTTGAGTCAAATTTCTATTAATCTTTTCATTCCAATAGTTATAAAATATTTTTGTGTATCATAATAGCAGTCTATGTGCTTTCCTTTTTTTTACTACAATACAGTTATCTGTTTGTTTGCACTTGTTGGTTTAATTTAGCACTTCATCATGTTTATCTTCTTTGTGTGCAATGCTTCTTATATTCCATGTTTCAATTTTCATTGTGTTCTTTCTTACAAGTTTGTTTACATTTTCCTGAGTCATAGTATTTTCTCTGATAATCTCCGACTTTTCTTTGGCGGAGACTTGAAAGTATATCAAGTCTCCCAGAATAGTTTACTATTCTGCCTCTGAACAGGTTAGTCCGATAGTAGGGTTGCTACATCTGTCATCTCTCGAGAGGCACTTCTAACAGCATTTCTTCTCTTAGAAGTGTTAGGGTTACACTGTCCATACTTGGTCGC
Organism: Typopeltis vanoorti; assembly: GCF_054136105.1. NCBI lineage: Eukaryota > Metazoa > Arthropoda > Arachnida > Uropygi > Thelyphonidae > Typopeltis > Typopeltis vanoorti. Next base: position 109,638,393 of record NC_143556.1, on the reverse strand, counting down.
CAGTGCCTCATTGGTACTTTTAGGACAGGGTGGACCATGGTAAGGTTCTCATTTCAATGCAGAAGCTATATATTGCGCTTCACCATCCCTTTTCACTTCATATACATTTTTCCAAACGAATTATTTAAAATTCTAAAATACTTTAAATTATTTCAAAAGATTTTTCTTTTCATCATTTTATACTTTGTGAATTAGAGAGAGAGAGAGAGAGTATAATATCTGTGCTCAAATGGTTCTTGCCGTGATATTAATTAAACTTCATAAAACGAATGGAATTAATGTTAGGATTATTAGGTAAACTACCCCGGAAGTTTATCAGTAGTGGAATAAAGATTGGTGGTAGGCTTTAGAGTAAAATGAGATTTGCAGACTACATAGCGTTAATAGGAAAATGAAATATAAATACAAGATTCACTTGGAGGGATGAATATATTTCTAAATGAAGAATGCAACTTGAAAATCAACAAGAAAACAATATAATCAGGGTAATGAAATTATAAATATCTCACTACAAGGAGAAAGTTTATTAAAAGTAAATGACTTTCTTCTTCTTCTTCATGTAGCTTCCATGATATTTTATCTTCAAGCCATGTCCTTCGTTTTTTGCCTCTTGATCCTTTTCCCATAATTTTTCCTTCTAAAACTGTTAGTATCCTCTGTCCTGCTGACATCTCAGTACATATCCTGCCGATCTCATCTTTCTCTGGATCATTTCCTGTAATAAAGATCTCCGTGTTCTCATTCTCTGTAGGACATCTGTATTTGTCACATGTTCTGTCCATGGGAGTTTCAGAGCTATCCTATAGCACCACATTTCAAAGGCCATTATCTGTTGCCTTACTCTCTTCTTGAATATTCAGGTTTCATTTCCATATGTGAAAATTGGCCACACTAATGTTCTTATCAATCTTTTCTTTGTCTCGATACTCACAGAACTTTTGAGCAGATCTTTGTTTTTCCAGAATACATCTTTAGCTATAGCTGTTCTTATTTTTATTTCTTTATCTTGCTTTCCATCTGCAGTAAAATAGGTACCTAAATATTTGTATTCTGTTGTATGTTCAATTTTCGTATTGTTTATGAATATTTCTGGCTCGGATCTGCTTTCTTTTGAGATTTTCATAAATTTGGTCTTTTTTGTATTTATATCTAATCCAAATTCTTTACCTTTTTCAATTAGTAACTGCAGTAATTTGATTAATTTGTTTCTGTTTTCTGCTATTAGAATGGTATCATCAGCTCAGCATATCTAAGATTGTTGTATTTTCTACCATTGATACTAATTCCTATTTTTTGTTTTCAATCTTTTTCATCACTGTCTCACTATAGATATTAAATAGATTTGGTGAACGGATACAACCTTTTCTAACTCCTCGTTTTACTTTCACTACAGAAGTCTCGTTGTTAAACAGATGCATTTTCTGTTTGGTGTAAATCATTTTTATAAACTTAAGTACATGATCTTCTATGTCTAATTTATCTAATATATTGAGCAATTTATTATGTTTTACCCGGTCAAAAGCCTTCTGAAAGTCTATGAAGCATATGTAAATGTTCCCATTTCTTTCAAGTGATCTTTCTATTAGTATTTGTAGTTTCAGGATAGCATTAATGGTTCCCATTCCTCTTCTGAAACCTTTCTGTTGTTCACCCGATTCACCGTTTATGGCTCTTTCAATTTGTTTGTTAAAGAAGGTTAAAATAATTTTAAATGCATGGGATATTAGGCTCACAATGCTGTAATCCTCACAATTTTGCGCATTATGTTTCTTTTGAATTGGTGTGCAGATAGATGTTGTAAAAACTTCAGGTAATTGAATTGTTTTATAGATGTCTTGAATGGATTTCACTAAATAGTTGTTATTATTGCCAGTCGAAGCTTTCAGCAGCTCAGCCGGAATATTATCACATCCAGGGGATTTATTATAGGAAGATTCGTGATTGCGTGTTCTACCTCCTTTCTTGTGGGTAGAGTGGAGTCTGTTGTTGCGTTTAACTTAAGGTGTCGTGAATCATCTAACATATCACCGTTATTATCATCATAGAGATCTGATAAGTACTCCACCCATCTTCCATTTATCTTTTCCTTAGCAAAGAGTATGTTTCCATCTTTGTCTTTGATGTTATTTGACTGTGTGCGTTTTGCTTTTTCATTAAGTTCTTTCAATTTCAGGAATGCTTCTCTGGTTTTGTTCCTATTTTGTAATTCTTCTATCTTAGTGCACTGCCTATTTATCCAGTTTCTTTCAATCTTTTACATAACTGTTTGATGCTTTTATCCAATGTTTTATATCTTAACCTTTCTTCTTCATTTACTCTTCTTTTACATGTTCTTCTTTCATCAATAAGGCTGATTACCTCTTGAGTTATCCATGGTTTTTTCTTTCTTTCTTCTTCTTTATTGATGTGGTTTTTAGCAGATGTTATGCTAGCTGGTTGTAGTCTATTCTACTGAGAGGGTTCATTTTCGTTTTGCAACTGTGCAGACAGCAGTTCTGAAATATTTTCATTGAATTTTGATTTTATTATTGGATTTTGCACCATTTGCAGATCCCATTTTAGGCGTTGATTTCTTTTAAATTTTATCGTTTTCAGGCATTCATCTTCATTAAGACCAGTCTATGATTAGATCCACAGTCAGCACTTGGCATCCCCCTTTGAGTTCCATATTCCATTGAAGTAACGTTTGCTGACTACAATATAGCCTAATTGATTTTTGTATCTATCTTCCATCCGGACTTTCCCATGTGTAACGTGCTATTGGTTTTTGCTCAAAATAAGTGTTAGTTATGATGAGACTGTGCTTGTTACAAATATCAATCAGCTTTTGTCCTCTCTCATTCCTAATTCCTAATCCAAATCGACTCAAGTGTGTAGATGTTCTCTCTGATTCAACTTTTGCATTCCAGTCACCCATAGCACAAATAACTCGATCTTTCTTGCCTCCAGCTTCCTTTATAACAGCCTTCTATTTCATCATACATGATATCTATTTCTGCTTCCTCATTATGGTCTGTAGGAGCATATACTTGAATGATCAACATATCTCTAGGTTTAGATTTCACTAGAATTGCCATTACTCTATCTGATTTTTTGATTATATGGATAATGTTTTTATTAGTTTTCTTCTCTACAATACACGCTACACTTCTTCTTGATATTTTACCACCTGACGTATATATTTTATATATCTTGCCATTTGGAAGTTTCGACTCAAAATCTGGTGATCATTTCCAAAAAGTTTCACTTATTCCTAGTATACTAATATTCAATCTCTCCATCTCTCTTGTCACATTAGCCAATTTCCCGCATTTATTCAATCCTCTTACATTCCAAGTAGCAATATTCAAGCAATTCCTGCGTTGAGTTTCTTTATAGCAGTCATGGACTGACGATACCGTAGGGCCTGCTATACCACCCTGGCACCACCGTTCCGGGCATATTGAGTCTACCCGGGCTTTAGTTCTTTTCTGTGTAGACATGATGCTTTACACAGCAGCAAGTTTTACGGAATGGGCCGCCAGAACCATCCAACCTCCAATAAAAGACTTTACTTACATAGAAAGTCTGATAACATCAGAAATAGAAGAGACGTGAGAATACGAATAGCGTAAGCAAAAAGGCATTTAATAAGAAAAGAACAAACATGAAATCCACAGATATGGTATTAGCGACGAATGCTGAAGATCACATGGACTCAAATGAAGTATTAAGAAAAACAGAAGGGGAAAAAGCGAAATACTCCATGCATTAAAAAAAGGAGAAATACTCTGATAGGATACCTAGACTGGACAAAAAAATTTCTTGAAGGAATGTGGAGGGAATACTTGGGAGGAGTAGCAAAGAATCCAGTCATGAGTAACATCGAAAATGGATGAACTTACCAAACAGTTAAATTAACTGAACAAAACAAAGAACCATTATCAACATCCCATGTTACTTACTACCCATTAGATTGAGGAAAGAAGAGGAAGAAGAAGAAGAAGAAAAGAAGAATAGTAATCAGGAAGACTAGGTTATAACATATATATATATCAATGTTATCAGGTTCACCTGCAGCTATAAGTAGTAAGTAGATATATCCGAAGTGATTCATATTTAGACTACAAGTAGGTTGTACAATATTCTTTTAGGCTAAATGAGCAGGTAATTAAAAGGATGAGAGGCAGTACTTCAGAAAATATCATCTGCACAAACGTTTGACAGAAATCATTTCAAGTGGAAACATGAACTGCAATATAAAGTTAAACAGAACGCTAAATTCGCCTGCTGAAATAAATTTCGACTATATATGCATTTTACTTTATTCAAGAATAACGTACTCTATTTAAGGACAAACTGCGTATAAATTTGGCCAACCGTTACTTATTTACCTATCCTTACAGAGATATTTTCATTGCCAAGTTTGAGACCAGCACAGCCAGGCTGTTTAGCCCTAATGTTTTGAAGAAAATTCCCATGTTTGTTCTCTAGAGTCGTTTTCGTACCTTTCCTGGATTATTTAACCCTTATTCTATCCGCTTTGCTTTATGTTATAAAAGTAATTTGTGTGGCAGCTATATCTTTGGAAAAAAATCTATTGAATGAACCCTTTCAAGATGAAATTATTAGTTTTGTGTCGGTCGTTAAATATAAAATTTATATTCCGCATATTCCGAATATTCCGCAGGAATGGAAAGAATGTATGGTAATTCAATTGCACAAGAGTGCAAATATCGATGTATCCAACTATCGACCAGTTAGTATCTCAGGAGTATTACGTCGTGAAGACTGAAAAAGTGGTCAAGGCTCGCATTCAGAAGTCGGTGGACAGTAAATCTCTACTTTGCTATGAGCAACATGGGTTTACTAAGAGAATGTCATGTTTTAGCAACTTTCTCACATTCTATAACAATGTTACCATTGCACTAGACAAGGGGAATGAACATACCATGATAATTTTAAAAAATTTTTGATTTTGCTAAGGCTTTTGACAGAATACAGCATGGTAGATTGTTACATATATTGGAGAATATGGGTTTGGATTATAGAATATTAGCGTGGATAAGAGGATGGCTGACTAAAAGATATCAAAGAGTTGTCTCTGGAGGGTGTGAGTGTGAGTCTGCTTCATTAATGATATTGGGAAGGATTTGACAAGCGATATACAGCTATTTGCTGATGATGCAAATACAGGTAGGATAATCAAGAATGCTGCTGATATGCAGTACTTATAGAACGATTTGAATAGGCTGGGATTGTTGGCATGGGGAAATGGATGTCAGTTCAATGTCAGTAAATGTGAAGCCATTCACTTCGGCGCGTGATTAGATATCCAGTGTCTTATTATATTGGCGGATTATGCTAGAAGAAACTGATGAAGCTAGGGATTTTGGAGTGTTGGTAGATAGGAAGTGGAAGATTGCAAATACAACTCAAAAGATAATTGTAATGCTGAAATTCTGTCATTTTACCTCTTTACAAGGTTTTGATAAGACCTCACTTCGACTATTGTGGGCAGGTCTCGTCTTCTGGTTTCCGTTGTGATTCTGATATAGTGGAGAGAGTGCAAAGGAGGGTGTTAAAATGATATCAGGATTGTGGAATACTGATTATGAAGACAGATTGAGAATTTTACGATTGCAGACACTAAATGTATGATCTTTATGACCCTTTCAAAGGACATACAGAGCCTTTATGAACTGTGTGACTCTTTTAAACTTTTGAAAGGGTCATACAGAATTTCAGTTGATGGAATGTTTCAATTTATGGAGGGTAGCGAAAGGACAAGAGAGCATCCTTGGAAGCTGAGAATGAATGCCGCTAGGAAAGGCGATGAGGGTTAGATTTTTCTCTCATAGGGTGGTGCGTGATTGGAATGGATTGCCATTGGATTTTATAAGTACAAGCAGTGTGCATGAATTCAAGAATAACTATGATAGCTGGTGCGTGTAGTATGTGGCCTCTCTCGATGAGTCCCTGACTACTTGGAGGTCTCTCTTAATAATAATAATAATAATAATAATAATAATAATAATAATAATAATAATAATTACTAAATAAACATTTTTTTTATTTCCACGAAAAATAAAACTTAAATTTTCAAAAGATATTAACTCCCGGAGGTGCCACATTCCCATCAGAATTCCTTGCTAAATATAAACTAAAATATTAAATTCGTGATTATAAAGCAAAGGAATTGCTTTCATTATTACCAAAATTAAGTGATTTATTTATCTGAGCTCTGAGCTAAAAATATTTAGATAAGAAAGAGAATGACATACTTTTCAGTGTTCGCGAACAAACCTTAACTTTGTTCCCGAGGTTGTACCCCGAGGTTGGTGATACTAACTTATATAACCAAAGTGAGAGAGCTCTTATATTAGGATATCACAGATAACAGAGTTTTTTTCCCTCCAAAGCCATCCTCTTTTTCCATTATCCAAGTGAGCAAAGAAATAGAACTTGCCAAAGGTCAATGTGCTAAAGGACTATCTTAAGCTGTCCTCACGAAAAGTAAATGAAGGTTTTTTTTTCCCTCTTAACAAGTCAAAAAAGAAAAACAGGCTTAAAGGGAGACAAGAGATCGACACCGTGATTGCGTCAACCCATCGCAAGAAGTTTTTTTGTTTTTATTTTTACTTAGTACTAAAACACAACATCGAAGAAAAGGAGATCAGAAAAGCTGTTTTGTGGACGTTTATTGTAAGCTAGCTAAAGTAAATGTGTCAAGAATGTGTTTCTTATTTGAAGGGTTCTTAAACGAACAGGGCGTTAACTCGAAAAGATTACATTTGCAGAATGCAGTTTCTTTAATAATAGATGTCATTACTAAGAAATCTGAAAGGTCCAGCCTAGTCAATGTCGCGCATTTGTAAATGATTACAACATTATAAATAAACTAAGATCTGCCATCTAAAAGTAAACAGATCACATTCACCAAGCAGGTAATTAGTTTGTATCCCTCTTTTTCAGCAACACAAATAAAACTCATTTGCTATTTCCAGTGAATCGAAAACTCAGTAAGAGTGCATGTCCTTTTCCTTTCTTCTATTCTAGAGACAGCAAAACTTCAGTATGGTCTTTTCTTATTACTGTTAAAGAAAAGTAACTCTCAAAGTAAAGGAAGTGATATAACACGATCATTGCAATAAATATATTGGGTTCTTTTTATAAAACAAAAACATCATTTTTAATTTTGATTTTGTTTATCCTAACATGTTTAAATTTCAATGAATTCTGGAAGCAAAACTCATCGTACTACTTATCACGAAAGTTTATGACTAGGTGTTCTTTTGTCGATGAAGTGGTTGATTATTTTTGGCTTCCTTTTATTTATTTGTGATTATTATTAGTTTTTAAGATATTTATTTTAAGATGACACAAAGGATTATACAATACTTTTAACAGCGCAGCAGAAAAGAAAAATATGAACAGAATAAGAATTGTAGGTTAAGAACAGCTCCAGGAACTGTTCTTACCTAAAATTAATTTAAAATTACCTAAAATTACCGTAAATTAAAAATAAAAGAATTTTTTATGTTACTTCGACCTACGAAAGGTTATTTTCAAACCTATAATACATTTCGTACCATAGGTGGGCTAAGAAATTTTTTTATATTCTTATAAATTTTATATATATTTTTTCCTATTTTTAATATTTTTACACAGTCGGGAAAACCTGTGTAGAGACTAAACATGGAGCTTTTTCAAGCCACTTCAGGCCTCCAATAAGGGGGAGGTGGTCTCACACCGCAATTATTCTCTCTTTAGTATTTCTATTTCGTTTCAGCTGATGATTTTTAATTGAAAATTTTAAAATAAGCTAAAAATTTAACTCCTTTATCCTAACTGTTCTTGGTGCAGAAAACGTCGTGAAAATTCACCAACGTGAACTCAACAAAACATTTCTTATTGAAGTCTTATAGGTTTGATAAGAAATGTTTTATTTCCAATGTGAATTTAATGCTGTGTTAGTATAGCGAAAGAAGAAATGGCATGTTGACGTGTGTTGGTCATGTGAATTCATAAATACTGTAAGCTTGTTTGATTGGTAAATGTCTCTGTTTGTAAATAAAATAAAATTAGGTTTTATTTTGACTTTGCCTTTGGGATAGTGGATATTTTTTCACTTTCTTTTGAAAAGAATTATATTCGCATTTAGGTAGTTGTTTTCTGTCTCAGTTTTTTCAACTCGAAATCCATGTTACAATTACCACTTTCATATTACAATGAAATTTGAGCTGAATTACTTGAGGATTACTACAAGAAAGATAACCTGACTATATATAAAAGCTTCTAAAGCTCTTTCAGGACTCTGTAAGGAGAGGGGAAAAAACGTAAACAAAAAAGTAATATTAGAGTTATTAAAAAATAAAGAAAAAACTAGATTAAATTAAATAAATACTAAAGGAAAATGAGACGTTTCGGAGTAACAAGAAAATAAATTTTCATTTTCAATTGCTGTGGAGAGTTCATTATGTGTAAGCGGTTTACTGTTAAGATATTAAAGAAAGCACTAAAATTTCTAAATCAAGAGGAGACTCGCTCACATTCTGGCCTGCCGAAAGGGAAGGAAGAAAGAAAGAAAGTGCTAGTGCAGTCAGACACTTTCTTTTGTACATTATATTTGCATTCAGGTAGCTGTAACAAACAGTTTCGCATTAAGAGAATTAAGGATTAATATCAAACAGTTAATAAGATTGTCTTGCTTTTTTTTTCTCTATTTCTGCAGCTTTGACTTTTTTTTAGACTTATGTAATTCCATCTTCTAAATATTTTCATAAAGTTGTTAAGAATCACGACATGCTGTACAGTATTACGAAAATCTGAATGTTAATTGTTAGCACTAATTATTTGCTAGTGTTTTAACGGCTTGTTTATTTTAAGCAAAGTTTTTTTTTTAAAAAAAGGGAAGCATTTAGTTCTATTTGAGAATATTTCCTATTAACTATCATATATTATTGATATGTATGGTATGAATAAATTAATCTTTATAATGATGCTCTTCCTTTTTGATGACCCCAGTGCAGAAACTGGCGCCAGTTGCATTTGAAAGATGAATGACCATCTAGCTTCAATCCATTGGAAATCTGGGAGACCAATTAGGAGTATAATCTCTAGTTATAATGTCTAGAATGCTATAATGTTATAATATAATTATAATGTTATAATAATCTTATATTGGAATGTAATTGTATAAAATAAATTCATATTAGATTAAAGTAAGAGATATTTCTACGTACAATGTTGGGACAGGATAACTTCGAACCTTTCGTGTTTTTTTTCTTTCTCAAAGTAGTGAAGAAGACCGAATGAAGTGTGATTTATCTTGAACGTGCAAATTAATCATCAAAGAGAGTCACTTCATTTTTTGAAAGATAATATAGTTAGATGTTTATGTTTTTTTTTCCTTAATGGACGATATTTTATCATAATATTAGAGATTATGATAAAATAAACCTATAAATATTTGCCAATTATGATACCTAAAAAAATAAACTTTACTTATTTACCATTTCTGATAAATTAAAACTACCATCAGTCTAAATGTGTGTGTGTGTGTGTGTGTGTGTGTGTGTGTGTGTGTGTGTGTGTGTGTGTGTGTGTGTGTGTGTGTGTGTGTGTGTGTGTGTGTGTGTGTGTGTGTGTGTGTGTGTGTGTGTGTGTGTGTGTTTTAAAACTATTGTTTTTTTACATGGAATTTAAGCTGTGGAGATCCATGCTTTACTCAAATTTAGTTAGTTACGACGTAGAGATAACCAGGGTCATGGGAAGCTTATTATGTCCATTAATTAAGCGTTTTATCTGTTTAGTTTATCTTTTTAGCTGGGATGTAAACCCAAATATAACAAAGGAACATTGATGGCTCCTTATAAGATAATCTAATTCACTTTTACTTCAAATATTTGTAAAAATATTAGTCGAATTTTATATTCTTTTAAACGTATAAGAAAATGTATTAAAGGAATATTTTCGGCAATAGGAATAGACACTATATGATTATGAATGTATTGTTCTACTCAGCATTAGGAATATTCCATTTTTCTGTGTAAATGATGTGAGTGTTAGTCATTGTGAGTACAAGAAAATGACATCGAGCGCAAGAGGATAAACTAACCTTTTGCTGTTATCGATGGATAAGTGAAATTACTGAAAGTTGAAAATACGATGAATATAAGAATCATAAAATGATCCTCATGAATAGATCCGTTTGGTTTAATATGTTGTGATTGTTTCTGAACTAAGTGTATGCACCCTTGTCATCTGTGATATGCTTCTGTAGACTTGAAAACTTGAAACCTGGTACTAATAAAACTTTTTCTTAAGGCAGGTTTAATGACTATATTTCAGTTTAACAGAACAGCCATATTCTTAATATTTCACTATTTTTATGCAACATATGTGCTTGAGTAACTGCGGTATATCTTTATGATATTGGTGAAAACCAAATGAGGTCAGAAATCATAATACTCTTATTGGTAAAGCGGGTTGAGATGCTGATCACATCTGATGCTTCTCTGAATTTTCCTCAAACGTATTATCGGAGATATTGGAGAATTTGATAACATTCAGGAAACACAGGATTGTTCACATATAATGTAGTGTAGTGCACATCTAGACTTATTTTCTTCTTGTATTATTAACGTGTTTGATCCGGTCAGCTTTATGTTTTTCACATGACCCTCCTGTTTGACTTATGTAACGTTAATGTTATCCATATGTACACCTTATTTCATAAAATCTCTTTTGTTCAGTGCAGTAGTGTCGCCAACCCTTTATACGAAGGCTATTCGTATATTTAATAAGGAAGATTATTTTTATTTTCTATGAAATCTGTTTTATCTTTAGAATTGTTTATTTATAGAAGAAACTTGTCAACTCCTCTGTTATGATATCAAAGAATGACAAAGCCATATGTTCCACTAACTTACGTTCTTCGGGTATAAATAATTCATAATAAAGCAATATTTCTTCTTTGCTTCCTGGCAAAAACATGGAAATAAAATCACATACAGAAATTGGCAATCTGAAGAAACAGGGCGTTAGCGATTCCATCTAATATTTAAATAAATATTACATTAACCACTAACATAAGGAAATTTTTTTATACAATGTTAAAGGGAGGGGATCTGACAGGTTAAAATCTTCATTACACTTCATTAACACAGGGATTACTATAATATTCCAGCGTGAAAGATTTTGGTTTTAGTGATAAAAGGGTTCTGCCTCTACTCCAGAGACTTAATGGCAATCTTAGAGGGTATTTTCTCTATAAAACAAAAAGAGAAAACAATCACCGGAAAGCGAGTTTGGTGATCTTATGCGGGAGTATAAGAGCTTTCTCCTGCCGGAAACGTCGGTTTTTTCATCTCTTTAGACAGGCAACTCTTCAAAAGAACATTGAAAGTTACAGACATACTGCACTGGCCTTACTAGGCTTATCTACTTCAGCCATAATTCCAACCAAACTCCTCTAAAAATTATATGACAGAATCTTTTCTTTCCCACTCAGGAAAAAGTACATTTTTAACAAAAATTATAATTTATTTTTTTTTCCAATGATATATGTTCAAGAGTACAATTTATGTTGAATTCCTATGATACACATTAATACTATAGGAGAAATTATATTACCGCCATTTCGTGTATTCTAATAAAGAAAAATCGTCATTATTATTTGTTTTCATATTCGCATAGAGTTTACAAGACAAATGACATACATTACGATATTTGTTAGTATTTTGCCTTCACAAATACAAAAAAGAAAAGTAATAAATATATGAAAACATCCGGAGTACTTCATAACCGACGCAGGTGAGAAACCACAGTAAATAGAACATTCCGTGAACTTATTCATGGATGCAACTGTCATTGGTTTAAGTGATACCTACATTGAGAAATCGAGAAGCACGATAACTAGATAGAGAACCAAATAACACAAAGAAATTAATTCCCTTGAGTGCACAGATATTATTGATAGAGGTTGTCTCCGTATTATAGCAAAAAAAGAGAAAACAACGCTAAAAAGCATCTTTTTCTAATTTAAGGCAAAAGAGCAGGATTTTACGCGATACTGCATACATAAACAACGCCACTACATTGGTTAAACTATACGATAATCCCTCCTCCCCCACATTTTTTTTATTTACAAAAATAACATTATATTATCAATAAAAACTATCATTATCGAATATATAACAATAAATTTGACAAAAAAAATTAGTGGAAACTTGTGTGATCCATACCAGAGAAGGCTGAAAATGTTTGTAATAATTTAGTCTACGATCTGCAAACATATTCAGTGTTTTCAGTTTTAATGTGAAATTCTACAGTCAAGTATAATGGTATGACCATACTATGAGGTAAAAAAAATCCTAATGTTTCTGTAACAGTTATCAATACTACATTGCATAATTCGCATATATTTATTGCAATAAGACAACGCATTCATTTTCCATTTCATTTCATTCTTTGAAATATATAGTTTTACTGGAAACCATCAAAGTTGTTCAATTTGCGTGAACCGAACATTACTGTTAATGATCTAAAGATTTTCTTATTTTATTTATTTACTTTTTCATAGTCTGGAAACTCTCGCTGTAAATACCAAATCAGGAACTTTTCCTATCCATTTCAGGCAACCAGTATGCCCGGTGCTGAACGTACGAAGTAAGGTGAAATTCATTTACTACGTAAAGTCAATTACAAACATTCATTTGAGGATCAAAAGCCGCTGCCTGTTGTTTGGAAAGCGGGTGAGTTAACTACTCAGCCAACCAAACTTTAAATATATTGCCTTACTACTTTTAAAATTCACGAATATAGAGTTATTACATACATAAGTATTTAGGGTGCATGAATCTAAGATTATGACAGCGAATAAGGAGCATGCTACATATTTACCAGAGGTTGCATCTGCATTGACATCACACTACTTTTTATGTGAATTTCCCGAAAGAAAAGTTATGAATTCATACCATTAGCACAGTTGGGATAAGGGTTAGATCATATGGAAACTCTGCTCTCTACATGTAACCAAATCTGGAATTTTCATAAGTAAAGTGGATATTGGATTCAGCATTATTTCAAAGCCGAATATAAAAACTATGAAAGTTTCATAAAATTAAGTTGACCAGAGAGCGTACAGGAATACACCAACCGGCATTGACGAGTTGCCTTAGCACGGATTACTTAAAAAACGCTGCCCAAGCGTCTGTACATTCGCTTTCTATTAGTCAATTTTGATAAGATTTCACATGCCTGACAGCTGTTTCGAACTGGTTGGTTCTCTTCAGAGACCAGGCACTGTTTAAGTAAAGCACCTCTTTAAAAATTAGGCGATCCACCCGAACACTCCCTACTAGTGACCGAAAGATGGTCACTAGTAGGGAGTGTTCGGGTGGATCACTCCCTACAGGCTCACCCTACCACTGAGCAGAACCGCTCATATTCGAGGGAAAAGCATCCACCGACAAGGCCCCGATAGAGGTCACGCAGGAAAATACTTATCCCCAGAGATTCGAATTGCTCTCTCAGGGAAAACCCCCTTCCTCCCTCCCGAAATCTTAAGCCCCCTTTAGCGAGAACCTTTTATTTAAGTAAACCCTATCTAAAAATTAGGCGATCACCTAGACCATTCCCTACGAGTGACCGAAAGATCATCCAACTCAGTGACAGGCTCACCCTACCACTGAGCAGAACCGCTTATATTCCAGGGAAAAGAACCCATCGACGCTTCCCCAATACAGGGCCTGTGAAAAGCGCCAATCCCAAGAGACTCAAATTCCTCTCTTAAGGCAAAACTCCTCCGACATCTTAAACTCCCCTCAGCGAGAACCCAAACTTGGAAGATACCTTAAGAGAGCAGAAACTCTCATTCAGTACTAAAGAACTTGAGGTGTCGGAGAGATGTATTTTTCGTAAGCGAACTCTCGGTCGGTGCGTATAGTATTTACTTAAAAAAAGAGCGAAAAGTCTTCAGTTCGGCGATGCAAAATTACTTACGTAAAGTGAATATTAGGTCCAGCATTATTTCAAAGCCGAATGTAGAAACTATAAAATCAGGAAAAAAAATCAGTTAACTCCTTTTTGTCCCTGCAAAGGGAGTAGGCGAGGTCGTTTTAGCCCTATCTAACTTTTGGAGACTGAATGGGAAGTTCAATTTCTATTGGTAACCATGCAGGGATAGCTGACCCATGGCTGTCAATAATTAATTGGTACGAAGTGAAGAAGACGGCTAACAAGTGCCGCCATCTTGTGGTCCCTAACCCTAACACAATATTTTTTAATGTCTGAAAATAGTGTGGGTTAGATGACAGATTTTTTGAGTTTATGGGACGAAAAACCCGAGTTTCCAGGAGAAAAAACCCACTTGCCCGTGCCAGAAATCGACTAATTCGGGAACCGGTCGAGAAAATGTTCCTCTAGTAGGCGACTAGATTCCTGGGAGTTTGCCTTCAGAGAGAAATTTACGTCTCGGAGGGGAGGGGGCTTTCCGATGCAACGGAGCCGTGTCAGTGAATGCTTTTCCCCTGGAATGTGAGCGGTTCTGCTCAGTGGTAGGGCGAGCCTGTCACTGAGTGGAACCACCGTTGAGTTGGACGGTCACTCGTTCTGAGTGGTCTGTGGGATCGCCTAATTTTTAGAGAGGCGCTTTACTTATGCAATACCTGATCTCTGAGGAGAACCAACTAGTTCGAAACAGCTGTCAGGCCAGTGAAATCTTATCAAATTGGACTAATAGAAAGCGAATATATAGATTCTTGAGCAGCGTTTATGTTTTCTAAGTAGTCCGCAGTAAGGCAACTCGTGAATGCCGGTGAGTGTATTCCTTTAACCTCTCTGGTCAACCTATTTTTACGACACTTTGGTAGTTTCTAATTCGGCATTGAAATAATGCTTACCTAATATCCACTCATATAATTTTGCGTCACCGAACTAAAGCCTTTTGGCTCTTTATTTTAGCAAATGCGGAATTTTTTCAAAGTACTCCAGGTCTAATATGAAGAGTAACATGAAGTTAGTCTCAAACCAGGTGATAAAAGTCAATGGAAACTAGGTTAGCTGGTTTCATACAGAGTTGGGTTAATATTTTTTAACCGAAGAAGTTTTCTTCCATAAAGTGAAGTGTATTACAATTACGATTAACTATTAATACAATAAAGAGATTCGCCTAATAGCTTTTTTGGACGGCTGCGTTAAAATCTAATCTGCTTCGGAAATTGAATATTGTGATTTATCCTATCCAGTATGTCAGCAAAATGTGTCTCTGAAAATGGCAAGCACTACTATCTATTATATAGTAGATAGTAGCACTATAATTAGTTCTACTATCTAAATTTAAGAACTAATTGTACCATTAAGTTCTACAATTTCTACAATATACTTCGTAATTTTCTGTGACACAATATACAAAAATATGGAAATAAAACTATGACGGTGATTACAAACGTTCTGCAAACTATACCAATTTATACTGTAGCTCTGGTTCGGCAGAATGGTTAACGTATCCGCTCCAAACAACAGATTAGGTTCAAATTCAGCTATGGACATAGGTACTGGTGATTACTGCCGATTGACTGGCTTATTAGTAGCCTGAAAGGTTTCATCTTTGTCCCTTGACCAGGATTTCCAAACCAGGTACAAAATAAATTAATGAAACACAAGAATAATTAAAATTGAGAAAAAAAAAAGAAAAAATCCACAGACCACGGTAATGGACCATAGGTTTGCAATTTTCGTGGGTGGGATAGGCACACACACACACACAACAAAAACAACACACCCACACACATACTCCTTGTAAAGAAGTCAACGGACACATCCATGAGCAAGGGCAAGTTGCATGGTGCAGTGAAACGAGTCACGTGTATTTGTATTCAGTATAAATTGGCGTTGTGATAGGATGCCATGTTGCAAGTCTCTCCGTTCGAGAAATTGTTGAAAATTGGGCCATCCCAGGTCAACAACCAGTGTTATATTGAGATATGAGTGCAGGTAGTCAAATATCAATATAATTGTTACTCGCAGTGAACGACTGACCACACTCACCGAACGTGACCTTTGGCTGGTACGAAGAACAATATGTACAAACCGCCATTTATTGAACGACACGCTGAATACGTAGTCTCGGGAAGGGACTGAAACACGAATCTGCATAACACATTCAGAATCGAGGCTCACACATGGATTTCTCTGATGTGATCTCAATATGCAAGCCTCACCTTACCCTAAACAATATGCAGGGTTGTAATCAGTGGTGCAAAGAGCGAGTAGCGTGGGACGTGGACCTTGGAAAGTTTCCACGTGACAACGAATCAGGCTAGCTACACCCTCTATCGAGCAGATAGACTGGTTTGGGTGTGACGGATAACTGGTCAAGAACGTCTCTTACCACAGTATGTAACCCCAACTATGAAATTCGGAGGTGGCGGTGAGATGGTATGTTCTTATTTTCCTGGTTTGACACTCGGAGCTCTGTTTGTGGTACCACGAACATTGAACTACGAAAGGTATCTGCACATTCCGGAAAATGCAATACATCCTATTTTGTAGTGTTTCTAAGGAACTGATCATATTCTCTTTTAGCAAGAAATGCCCCGTGTCATAAGGCTACTGCTGTAACTGCATGGTTTGTGGACATGGACTAAACCATGTTCATGACCATTAGCGTTCAACAGGGTTGAAATCAGGGCTCTCTGGGCCATGATCCCAGCTGTACTGAACATTCTTGGATGAGCTGAGGCATCGGCTGTGATCAAGGGATGTCAACCCCCATAATTCTCGAGCAGTTGACTTCTTTCGAAGCAGTGTATATAAATAATTATCAACCTATTTTCCTATCCACTACAAGGTGAAGGCATGAAGGCCTCTCCCATTGGGGAGGTTTTGAGTTTACTAATCCCATGATGAATCAGTTCATATTGGGAGAAGACAATCAAAACATCCATGCCTTATCGGGATTCGAACCCGTAGTGGATACGCTAACCACTCGGCTCGGACAACCAGGCCGGCTATATATATATATATATATATATATATATGTGTGTGTGTGTGTGTGTGTGTGTGTATACTGAGGTTGATTTACTCGGTTGTTAAAAATATTTTTTAAAAGAATTGAATGACATAAACCAAGAGTAAAGGAAAAAGGTTTAATGGTACCACACGACTAGTTTCGGCTTTTTACAGCCTTCTTCAGGTGTTTTCATAAATGAAAAGAAAAAACATTAAACATTGAAGATAAAAATCTGTGAACAGCACAGGAAAGTCACTTTACACATTTAAGGTGAAAACATTGTAGTTAACGTATTCAAAGCTGTTCCTTCGTTGGCCACATTGTTGGGTGAGTGCGTGGGTATAGCATCTCGTGAGCGCCAGTATGTGATCACAGCAGAATGACAGTCTGGGAGGTTACAGCTTATATTATTATTTAAATGCTCAGGATTAAGGATAATTTCTCTAGATTCTACAATTTTTCTTTCCAATTCATCATGGCAACGGAAAATATTGATCGATCTATCCCAAAGGATTGTATGATTATGGTTTTGCTCATCAGAATCGGCAGAAAAAACGATATGGTTGGATAAAGCACTGGCACGTGTTCTCTTGTAAGTGATGTCCCTACTATACTCCTCCATACGCAATTCAATAGACTTATCCGTCTGACCAAAGTAAGGAATGTGGCAGTCACACCATATCTTGTATACACCGGACAACCAGGGATATTTCAGGTTGTGATGGCTAAGCTTTGGACGGCTCACTAGAGAGCGGATCTTAGGAAAAGGAGTGAATAAAGTTCTAATGTTATATTTTTTAAGAACCTTGGCTAATTTTTGAGAGACTGAGCTTAT
Organism: Typopeltis vanoorti; assembly: GCF_054136105.1. Lineage (NCBI taxonomy): Eukaryota > Metazoa > Arthropoda > Arachnida > Uropygi > Thelyphonidae > Typopeltis > Typopeltis vanoorti. The sequence goes on along the minus strand of NC_143556.1, from coordinate 109,620,562 downwards.
GTATGGTATAGATATATTGCCTTTAACATTATTCATTTCTTCAGTATGGCGACTAGGAGGATTAAAAAGGTATTTTTTAGTAATTTTTTGAGAATAACCATTCAGTCTGAAAGTAGATCTAAAAAAATTGATTTCTTTATTCATTTGGGTCGTCAAGAAGAGAGCGAGTTCTATGTCCCAAAGTAGAAATAATTCCAACCTTCTGAGGAGGAAAATGATAGGACTGACTATGGAGATATCTATTAGTGTATGCAGGTTTTCTGTACATCGGAATTTTACGTTTTTCAGAAGAACGGGTCAGTTTCACGTCCAGCAAAGGCAGGGAACCATTAGTTTCAAACTCATACGTGAATTGCATATTCGGGTGTTGACTACTGAGATGTTCAAGGAAAGTCAGGAGAGAATCATGTCCATGGCTCCATATGTGGAAAATGTCGTCCACATATCGTTTCCAAATTCTAGGTGCTAAGGAATAGGAAGAGATAGCTTTAACTTCAAAATCTTCCAGATAAATGTTGGAAAGTACAGGAGATAAAGGATTACCCATTGCTAGGCCATGATTATCCTTGTAGATGGTGTCTTGAAATCTAAAGTACCCAGACGTGATGCAATGAGTAAGTAAGGCTAACATTTTTTTTGGATAACTTATCTTTGAATAGTGTCAGGACTTCGTCTGTAGGAACATTTGTAAACAAGGATACTATGTCAAAGCTAGCCATGGTGTGATTTTCTTGATCAGTAATATATTTAATGTATGATAAAAGAAATCCGCAGGGTTGTTCATAAAAGACGAAGACTTGCCAGAAAAATATTTAAGGTGTTTTGCGAGATATTTTGAAAGGTTGTATGTTGGTAAATCATTGCATCAAGTCTGGATACTTTAGATTTCAGGACACCATCTACAAGCAAAATCATGGTCTAGCAATGGGTAATTCTTTAACTCATGTACTTGCCAACATTTATCTGGAAGATTTTGAAGTTAAAGCTATCTCTTCCTATTCCTTAGCACCTAGAATTTGGTAACGATACTTGGACATTTTCCACATATAGAGCCATGGACATGATTCTCTCCTGGATTTCCTTGAACATCTCAATAGTCATAGTCAACACCCGAATATGCAATTCACGTATGAGTTTGAAACTTATGGTTCCCTGCCTTTGCTGGACGTGAAACTGACCCGTTCTTCTGAAAAACGTAAAATTCCGATGTACAGAAAACCTGCATACACTAATAGATATCTCCATAGTCAGTCCTATCATTTTCCTCCTCAGAAGGTTGGAATTATTTCTACTTTGGGACATAGAACTCGCTCTCTTCTTGACGACCCAAATGAATAAAGAAATCAATTTTTTTAGATCTACTTTCAGACTGAATGGTTATTCTCAAAAAATTACTAAAAAATACCTTTTTAATCCTCCTAGTCGCCATACTGAAGAAATGAATAATGTTAAAGGCAATATATCTATACCATACATAAGCTCAGTCTCTCAAAAATTAGCCAAGGTTCTTAAAAAATATAACATTAGAACTTTATTCACTCCTTTTCCTAAGATCCGCTCTCTAGTGAGCCGTCCAAAGCTTAGCCATCACAACCTGAAATATCCCTGGTTGTCCGGTGTATACAAGATATGGTGTGACTGCCACATTCCTTACTTTGGCCAGACGGATAAGTCTATTGAATTGCGTATGGAGGAGCACAGGAGGGACATCGCTTACAAGAGAACACGTGTCAGTGCTTTATCCAGCCATATCCCTTTTTCGGCCGATTCTGATGATCAAAACCATACTCATACAATCCTTTGGGATAGATCTAACAATATTTTCCGTTGCCATGACGAATTGGAGAGAAAAATTGTCGAATCTAGAGAAATTATCCTTAATCCTGAACATTTAAATAATAATATAAGCTGTAACCTCCCAGACTGTCATTCTGCTGTGATCACATACTGGCGCTCACGAGATGCTATACGCACGCACTCACCCAACAATGTGGCCAACGAAGGAACAGCTTTGAATACGTTAACTACAACGTTTTCACCTTAAATGTGTAAAGTGACTTTCCTGTGCTGTTCACAGATTTTTATCTTCAATGTTTAATGTTTTTTCTTTTCATTTATGAAAACACCTGAAGAAGGCTGTAAAAAGCCGAAACTAGTCGTGATGTACCATTAAACCTTTTCCCTTTACTCTCGGTTTATGTCATTCGTTTTCACTTGCAGAAATTTATTATCCACTGTCGAGATCAGAAAGGAGTGATTCTTTTGATTGTTAATCATGTAAGATGCACTTTTCTTAAGGATTTAGAAATATAATCCGTTATATGTTTAAATTTCCTGTCTTCTGAAAAGATGTGTAATCGCACTACAGTTTTTCTTTTGTTTGTCGTTGATTTATTTTCGCTTTATTCTCTTGATTACGAAAATTTAGAACTTTCTGATAGTCGTAAACGCAAACTACGGTCGTTTATGACTTCATGAATATTTCATTAACTTACACTTTCCTTTCATGTACAAAATAAATCGGTTTCAAAAGTTTTGACACTTCCCGTTTTCTATCCTTCTACATATGTATAACTGTAGAAAGAAGAGAGAGAGAGAGGGAGAATCTCTCTCTCTCTCTCTCTCTCTGTGTGTGTGTGTGTGTGTGTGTGTGTGTGTGTGTGTGTGTGTGTGTGTGTGTGTGTGTGTGTGTGTGTGTGTGTGTGTGTGTGTGTGAATAAAATAAAGGAATAAAATGATAAACTAATCCAGTTTATCATTTTATTCCTTTATTTTATTCCTTTCACCTTTTCCCACCTTATATAAATATAAAAAACGCTCTGCCCATCCCTTATAATATATATGTATATGTTATTCAAAAAAAAAAAAAACCGGGTTTTTTCCATTTGTATTTCAATTCTCCCCCCCTCCCCCCCTCCCCCACACACAGTAGTTTGGACAACGCTGAAAGAAGAAAAGTCACAGCACCCAGAAAAAGGTATGGTAAATATACATCTACAATGCCCTAAGAATCCGTGTGTGTGTGTGTGTGTGTGTGTGTGTGTGTGTGTGTGTGTGTGTGTGTGTGTGTGTGTGTGTGTGTGTGTGTGTGTGTGTGTGTGTGTGTGATATAGTGATATAATAGAAGAAATATATTGAAACTGATCCATTTTTCAAAAAGCAGTGTCTTCATATAAACAGGTTGAAATTATTTCCTAAAGCAAGGATCGCCAATTATTATTTTTACCATGTTAAAAAATCATGATATTTTAAAAATAACATGGTTTTAAAATACAAATTACTTTATTAGCTTCTCTACGACTTATATCTTGATATAGGTCATCAAATTTAATAGTTATCATCGATGGGTTTATAACTCGCTACTTAACACCGCCAAAGTATAATTTTAACATAAGATATTTCTATTTTATTTATTTATTTATTTTTGTCTGATTTCCTCCACTTTTACGCGGGGTTGATGCCACTGTAGAGGACACAAGGGTGATACTAATGAAATTTATACTATTACGATATATGAAGATGATAATTTTGTTTTAAAGCGGTACGAAAAACAAAAAGAAATCTTTACTCATATTACTTCAGCGAAAATTTATTTTTATATAAAAATTAGAAAAATATTCGCTCTCCTTTATAGCTCAAAAAAAAAAAAAAAAACACGTCAGGTAGCCGTTTGGATTTCAGAGTTTATGTAAAAAATAACTCTTTGGTAAGAATAGTTAGACGTATGTCGACTAAATACCCACGCCCCCTAACAAAATGAGGAATTATTAGAACCTTCGCTACATTCATGGAACAATACTAGATAGGATTATACTTGATTATGAAGGAAAAGTGCACTGGAGGTGAAATCGTATTTCTTAGTAGAGACAGCAAAACACCAATATCACTATAAAAAGAGCTATATCAATGACTCTTAAGCCAAATACTGTATAAAATCGCCTAATATTTTTATTATTTAGATTCATTTAGACCCAAAATCAGACCCGATATACTCCAGATCAGTGGTAAAGTTTCCAAATTCAATTTGCAATATTTGTAGTGTTAAATCAAGTAGTGAAAATTAGAAAAAAAAAACGAAAATTAGGAAGTTAGTTGAAAGTTAAAAGCAGAGTTTTAGTTGATCTTTGGCACAGACAAGCATTTTTTATTTCTTTTGGTTCTCCTGCAAATTCGTGTTTTGAATTTTGCATCTGAAGAAATCAACGTAGAACTCATGCTGTTTACAGACACAAGTGTTAGGTTTTAGAACCAGGATTTTGCGTTAGTTGACTGCCATGCTCTCACTCGCCTGATAATCTTGTATGCTAGTTGAGCTGACTCTCAATTATCATGCAACTATCATACTAATTTGTTCTCTCTTTTCTCTTTGGGGAATAAAGCTGATTGAGGAGGCAAGCGTCATGAAGTTATATAAACTTGTCCAGTGGCTTTAAAAAATAATAATACGGGATTTATTATCCCCTTAACTTAATTTATGTCGCTGGAAAAATAGCCTTTTGTCTCTTTATCGTAGTAATAATAATATGTATGGTTACACTGGTTTGGCACTTCGTTAGTAGGGGTATATGTGAGTTGGGTTCACTTAAACCTTGATATGCCAAGGTCTACCTACTCACTGATGAGACCTCAATAAAGGTCGAAACCGGTCTGGGTAGTGACCTCTCCTCATAATGTAATAGTAATACATCTCCTAGGAGCTGCGTTTTACATTATGAGAAAATAATAAGGATAGTGACGGATCTTGCTCCACCTTTGACACGAGTTGCCCAGTGTTGTACTACTCAAGTGATGACTTACGCTTGGACTCGCCGATAGTTCTTCGGCTTGAAACTCTTTGATTTCGATCTGCGAGTTTTGTACCCGGCTGTAAAATAAAATAATACGGGATTTATTATTCCCTTAACTTAATTAATATAGTAAATTGTGTAAGTAGTTTTATGGACTAAGACTAACGATCACCAATCTAAATGATCCTTTTAGGAAGTTGAGGACTCTTTAAAAGGACTTTTCAACCGTTGGTGTGGCTCTTACGAAGTGAACTACTGAGGCAGGCTGACAATATTGATTTAACTGGCAGGAATGTGTCACACGAAGTTGGAAAGGTTTTTCTCTCTTAAACTTTAGTTTTTTCATTTTTATGTGATTCTTATCCAGAAAAGTTTGTAAACCTATAATGCATCTCTTAATGTTTATTAAGCTTATAATTTTTTTATATTTTTGTTTATTATTTTCGTGGTTTTGATAGTGACCAAACATGGAACGTTTTTCAAGTTACTTCAACCCTCCAATAAGCCGTGCAGTCGTTTCACACCAGCAATGAACTTCATTTCCCATCTTAAGACAAACATCAACTTCCATGCTCACTGCGGGATTCGAATCCACAGTTCGTTGGAGGAAAAGCGGACAAGCTCACAACTCGGTCAACCTGGCGCACATTACGTAACCCAGCAAGCAGACCTGAAAATACACACATTTAGTAAGCACAATACACTGACCTCATAGCCTTTGTTGCTTCACTGGCAATTCTGTCAATGGAACCAAATTTAAAGAATTAAAACAATGAAAAAACAAAAAATAAATTAACATTTTAAGGCATATTTTTTCCTTCTTTAAAATCAGAAATAAACTGATCAAGAAAACTTAAAGGCAAAATTCATGTATTTATAAACCTTTTATGCAAAACGATGGTATTCACAACCCCATTCACAAAAGGTTTGAAATCTAGCATCATGAATATTATCCTAATATTTAACTGTCGACCATTAAGAAAATTTTAGCTGATTTAGTTTATATCTTTATTAACAGAGATTAAAAAACATAAAAGTATTAGAGGTAAACTAATTCATAGCTGAGATGTATAGTGGTGTGCGTAATGTTTCCTTTCCTTTTTTATTAATAACTCATTCATCCTACATAAATCGTGGCACTACTCGGAGAAAGAGCAATCCTTCAGATTTCGCAATCATCTGTCATTAATATTTCATTTAATTTTTTTTATCAAAGTGTAAGGAGTTTATAAGTAATGAAGAAAATTAGAATACGACAACGGCTTCATTTTAAAGAAAAAGAAAAAGCTCTTTAAATGGACGATCAGTATAATCACCTTTCCACAACCTCATTTTATTCCTTTATTTTATTCCTTTCACCTTTTCCCACCTTATATAAATATAAAAAACGCTCCACCCATCCCTTATAATATATATGTATATGTTATTCAAAAAAAAAAAAAAAAACCCGGGGTTTTTCCATTTGTATTTCAATTCTCCCACTTGCCCCCCCCTCCCCCACACACAGTAGTTTGGACAATGCTGAAAGAAGAAAAGCCACAGCACCCAGAAAAAGGTATGGTAAATATACATCTACAATGCCCTAAGAATCCGTGTGTAAAAAGCCAATGACATTTAAACTGGGGCACTCCTAAACAGAAACAGGCAAAATAGCCTTAAATGTAATAGTTTGTTAAGATGAGTAACATGGGAGTTTTCCCAGAAATAATATCCATCATTTTATTCCTTTTATTCCATTCAGGTAAATTAAAATTTATTTTGTTGATTAAGCATTTTTTTCGAGCTGATTTAATTTTCCCATTGAGAAAAATTTGTTAAATTTGTTACAATATTTTTTTCTTCGTGTCAACCATCTATTACATTTCAATTCACTCTCCTTTAATTAAGTATTAAGGCTTACACATTCAATTAATCTTACACATCTCAATTCTGTAAACGAAATTCTAATAATAAAAAATAACTCATTAGGGAAAAAATAGAAACTATTTGTATAATGCAATGACCTTATTTTGGACTTAGCTTCAACAAACAAACCAACTTTTATTCTTGTAATAAAAGATAACTATGTGATGGGTGTAAATTGAACTCTCATTTCAATTACTTGCCTGGAAATTGATTTCAGCAAGATCAAGTGTAGATATCGGAAAGTGAAAAAAAGAGAGAAGAAAGGTGCTCAGTTGAGAGACTAGTTAACAGAATGACTTCGAAACAAATTATAATCCCCAGTTTTTATTCATCCAAAATTTAATTACCAATTCCCACTTGGTATGGTGCAATCATTAGCAAAGTAAATTAATGAGTAACTAACAAGAGATCAGGACCGTTTTCACAGCTCGATAAAATTTAAATTTTTCCTGCGCTGCATTATGTTAATGAAAACAAAGTTCTGAAACTTCCGTAATTGCAATTAGAACCGAAGCATTCTTTATTCATTAATGAACATCTAGTACTTGAATATACTGTAATTTCTTTTCACTAGAAACGAAAATTTCATCATTATAATCGAATGTCATTGTATCTGGTGTCAACATGTTATTAATATCATATATAAACTCGCTCTCTCTCTCGCTCTCTCTCTCTCTCTCTCTCTTTCCATTCAGTAACGAAGGCGACCTTTGGTTGAATAGACTGAATCAAGTCCCATCTTTTCCCTGTCCTATAGCAGACCGTCCTTGGAAAACACACGTAACAGATATTCGCTGGGCTAATTACACTAGTTGTTTCAAGTGTGATCCAAAGCGAGTGGCTTGTGTATATATATACGAGACTAAATTCACAGGCATTACTGCTTCAGGAGCATTCTACAAGCGTTACTGCTACCAGCTTCCTACACAGTGCAGGTGTTTTAGTGATCTGCAAGACGTCCATTGAACCTCTTCTTTTCCTGAAAAGAAGCGGTTTTCCTGAATTTCCTAGAAACAGATAAAAATGGTTCAATCAGCGCCTCATTCAGGAAGCCCTTTATTATCTTCTTTATAACGCTGACCTAGCTACCATTAGGATTTCAATCAGTTCAGTTCACGTGTTGTCTCATATATTTTCACACGTTGTTAGCATTTTGTTTCATTCTTTTCATTTGCATTATTCACACAGCATAAGGTATTGCCAGAAAGACATCAAATGTTTCACTATTATGATACTAAGGACAAATTAATTCATCATTAGGTATTACGTACGTTAATTATAAGACATCACAGTCTAATTTGTTTGCTTTATGTAGAGAGAGGAACCAGCAAACACCTCTTCTCCTTCAAGATGTGATTGTTTAACTGACTTTGCTTTAAAATATCGAGAATTCTGTTTTCCTCGGTGGGATTTTAAAACAAATATTTTCAACCGAAATATATCCTAGCTTTCTAGATTTCAAACTATAATAAGTAGCTTCACTACTAATTGCAGTTTAAATTAAACTGACGATAATGAAATTTTATCAAAATGCACGATTTGTGCTCAAATAGTCCATTTAAGGCGATTAGAAGATGCTTTACCATTGTCTTTTTTGTGAGCTGTTTATTGAAGTGACTCACTTTTCCATGTGCGTAACAATTTAGTGGAAGTGTTCATTTCATTTAGAGAACTAACGAACAGTTTTTTTACAACCGACATCGGAACTTGATGTGGTGTCACTTCTTGAGGAACGGCTTCGTAAGTTTTTTTGAAGTTGGCATCACATACTTTTCCTTGGAATACTGGTTTCGGTAGCCAGTCTATGATGTACCGTGGTTCTATCGTGCTATAGCAAACACACGCGAACACACATATATTTTTAATTAATGAATTTTTATTTTTTGAAAAATTAAAGACGAAGACTTAAACTTGCGTGTCTTTAATGTTTCGATGCATGTCAGCTTACGTATCTATATTGAATCAAATACATGTGCCTGAACTTGAACTTGCAAGCAGCACTTTCGCTTTGTATTTTACTTCATCGGGAAGTTTTAATGAAATTGAAACAATTCTTGGCTTATGTATTATTTTAAATGAAAAAAATATTGTGAATGGTCTAGTTGACAACCACTTTATCCACTCCCAGGAGACTGTTTTCGAACTCGTCGAAGTAAAAGTATCAACGCATGAAATGTAGTGTTTTACAATGATGGATTTTACAATCAAATTTCAAAAATTTAGCTTAATTAAAGCGAGACTAGCAGCTATGAAAAATTAATATTTTGAAAATAAGGTAAAATGATAATATTTAATAATTAATACCGGAAATAATAAAGTGTTCATTTTACCTTATGTTATTTATTTATTTTTTCTTTCGGAATTATAATGATAGATTGAGCAGGAAATATTTTTTCATGCACAGCTAAATCATAATCAATACGTAAACAAATTAATAGACACTATATATTACTCTGCTTCATTTTATATAACGCATACTTAATTATAATGTGATATTTTAATAAACTAATTTTAACTTTACATAATTTAAGTAGTTTCAATAATAATCTGAAATTAATATAATGCTGAGAGAGAGGGTAATGTTCATATAATATGATTCGATATGTTTTGATTATATTTATAAATAATTTTTTTAAAATAATAGAAAAGTATGCTTATCAGAGCTGTTTAATAATTATTTAATTATTAAACAGAGCTCATATTTTAATAATTATTAATTATTAAATTATTATAATTTAATAAATTATAATAATTTATTAAATATATCATTGAGATAAGAAGTACGATAGTAACGAGCTTCTCGTTATCAGAGGATTCAATATTTAAAAAAAAAAATTAAAGGCATTGAAGGACAAAAAATGGAATCCTTCACATGAAAAGCGATACATACAAAACATGGTTTGTATCTAACCAGTAAAGGTTTAAATTCATGATATAAAATAATGAATAATCAGTTAATTGTATATATGACTCATGGCACCCTCATGAAAAAAGAAAATAAATCATATCACAGATCGAAAGTAGAAATTCGTATGCAGCGTAATACGATACACCTAACTAGTATTAAGAGCAGGTAGTAGCTACAGGGATTACCAAACGATCGCTTCTTTCAGATGGTAATCGGCAATACAGAACGTTTGTTATTATTAGTTGTCGTGGAAAAGATGGCACAAAGTTGCTTCTTAGCTATATTACATATTTTGCCACCAAGGGATTTCCGTGTGATCTTCATTTTTCATTCTCAAAGATAGTTGACAGGAATCTGGAAAATAAGGATCAAAAGCACTTCATGCATCGCAGCACGGGGAACGCTGGATATAACTTAAAAGAAACTTTTGACATATTTGATGTATAGTTTTCCACATGTTAAAAATTTCTTTTTTTTATTAGTAAAGGAGGTTTCATTTAAAAGGGAAGGGAGAACTGAATTGGTGACAAATAAAACAGCAACAAATACATATTCTGGAATAATTTTATTTTTTAAATTGAGGAATATGATCAGAATCTAAATCATGTTTTTACTTTATAGGGCATGTAATTAAGTGCAAGGAAATAAAAATCATTGGATCAGTTTTTATAATCGGACGTGGATGTGTCATTGCTGATGAAGTAAACAGACTTTCTTGATTGAGAAAATGTGCTTGCAGTGAGAGTATCGGTTTGTGTTTTTTATCATATTTTTGTTAGATTATTTTCTGTTGTACGTTCAGGAGATAGCCAGACTAAAACGTTTTCTTAAAATGAATAACTGTAGATAATACTCTAGTTATTCATTTTAGGAAATCTCCAGACATCTCCATGGAGTATGAAGACTCATCGCCGAAGATCCTCTATCCGCGCAATTTATCATACTTACCTTGAACCGATTAACAGACAAAGCACTTACAACTGACTTTGACAACCTTTTTCACTCATTTACAACTCTCCAAGCAAAAATATAATCCTAACATCCCCACTAACCACATTTTTATTCAACTTCCAAGGATGACCCCTAGTTCTGGTCCCTCTAACTAAATGCTGAAACATTTCCCCTACATTAATCCTATAAAACCGTTTAAGCAACTTAAATTTTCACTCATATCCCCTCTTTTTATCCTACCAACCAACTTCTGCAATCCACACACCCTTAATCTGTCATCATAGGGAACATTCCACAGGCAACTCGCCATCTTGGTCACTCGAGTCTGAATCCTCTCCACTGCTTCATCATCCCCAAGAAACCCAGGGGGGTAGACTTCAGCAGAGTAATCCTGATGTTGATGTATCAAGACCTTATAAAGAGGAATAACAACTCCCTTATCTCTACATGTTAATGTATTCTTTAATAGCCAAGTAATCTTATGGACCACTTTAGCAACCTTAGCAATATGTCCTCTAAACTTCAACTCCCTGTCTACCACTAACCCTAAATATCTAGCTTCATGTATTTCCTACTGGAGTACAGTGCCATCAATATTATACACCGCGTAAAATTTATTTATCCCAAAATGCATAACTTTACATTTCTCCACATTAAATTGATGTCCATTATATTTTTCTCATACTGACAGCCTATTTAAATCGCCTGCAAATTCTCCACATCGCTTGATGAACTATTACTCTACCTAATTTCGCATAATCAGAGAACAACTTAATATTTCCTTTCAAGTTATTTCCTATATCATTTATGTACAAATTAAACAACAATGGTCTCAGCACTGAACCTTGAGGCACACATCGATTCTGTTCCTCCATATATCACTTTTTGATATCTGTCCACAGCCACCATCTTAATCACTTAACCAGTGTCATGTCTCCATCTCCATTTGTTCCAATTTGTGTAACAGAGTTCCATGCGGTATTCTGTCAAATGTCTTTGCAAAATCCTGCAAAATCAACGTGTAGCCATTTACTTTATCCAATTCAGCTGTTACTCTATTATAAAAAGTTAGTAAATTACTAAGGCATGACCGATCCTTCACAAAGCCATGTTGACCCTCATACAGTATCATATTTTTATCTACCCATTCTTGAGTTCTCTTTTTGACCATTTTTTCTAGTACGTTTACCACCACGCCTAAGATACTGATTGGTCTATAATTTGCTACTGCAGTCTTAGAACCTCCCTTATGCAAGGGAATTATTTTGCCCTCTTTCCACTCCCTTGGAACTCTACCAGAGCTGAAGCGAAAATTAAAGAGCCTAGTTAAAGGCATTGCTAGTTCCCTTGCACATTCTCGTAAAACCCTAATATCCCATATAATTCCACAGTTGTATTTACATTGAGATTCTACAATATCCTAAGAACCTGCAATTATTCACCTCTCTTCCACATCAGTGTCTGTCATATATGTTAAAGAAGTAACCTCACTAGGATGATATACTCTTGCAAAGTGGTCACTCAGTAACTCAACTATTTTATCTGCTTCTGTATCCTCGTGACCATCATCACTCATTAAGGTTAATCTTCCCTGGTCATTCTTCCTTTTACTTGCCACATAGCGAAAGAATTGTTTGGGATTTCTTTTGGTCTGGTTGGCTAGATCCTTCTCAATCTCAATTTAATTTTGCTTTCCTTGCCATGCTGGTCGCCTTTCTTGCCTGAGCCTTGTACTGTTCATGAGTTCAAATCCTTATAAATGTTCCTCATTTCTCTGATGGAAATAAAATCCAGATCTTGCCTTTCCGAAGGAGAAATGCCACGACGTTTTCGTCGCAGAGGCGTACCCATCTTTCTAGACAAAAAAGTAGGAAATTTCACAAACTCAAAAGAAATCTTTTTTTTTTTTTTGTAAGTAAGGTAGTAACATATCTTAAAAATGCACTGTTTGATATTTGTAGGCAAATTTAAATATACCTACCGGATTTTTATATAATGAGGTGTAACAACGGCTTTATAAGAATAGTCCAATATACTGTATAATTCCATTCCTTGTTTTCTTTCATATTCTAAGGTACTTCTACTTAGTCCTTCATGATTTGGATCATCCACTTGATTATTTCGATAATGTTTTGGCTTCGAACACTTGTTTTGCTCATTTTCTTATCACATGATTAAATAACATACTGTTCTATATTAGCAGAGAATATAAAGGGAGAAAACAAATAATAGATTTCTTAAAATTTATTTGCAAAAAAAAAAAAATGAACAGCGTTCATAAATAAAATTGACTCCATTAAATGTATAACACCCAAAATGTTTGGTATATTAGTGGATTTTAAATGTTCTCTTAAATTTCTGGCTTTACACTAACCGACGCTCTTTGTTTTTCATGTGAATCCCACTGAGGAAAGTTTGCAAACCTATATCATCATAATCACCATCAAATTTCTGATATTTACCCTTAAGGGGTACACAGGATATGATAGTACTACATGAAAAATTTACATTATTACTAACTTCCTATCTACAATTTTCCTCCAAATCAATCCCCCCCCTCCCTCAAAAAATTCTATTTTCACCCTCTCCCAAAGTATTCTCTGCCCACCTTTAATTTTTTAAATAATAATAATAATAATAATAATAATAATAATAATAATAATAATAATAATAATAATAATAATAATAATAATAATAATAATAATAATAATAATAATAATAATAATAATTTATTACATATGATCCATACATTACATAGTCTTGATTATGTTACACTAAATACATTTGTTTACCTATGAAACAACATTACTTACATTTGTTTACGTATGATACAACATTACATACATTTTTTAACATTTGATACATTCATGTATTCTGATAATAATAATAATAATTTTTTTTTTCCAATAATAATTATAATAATTTATAACATATGATACATACATTACATACTTATCTTTACATATGAAAGAACATTACATGCATTTGTTTACATGTGATACGTACATTATATGCATTTGATTACATATGATACATTTATTTATTTATTTATTTTATTTATTTATTTTTTTAATCTTGGATGATATGAGATGTATTTACTCATACTCAGCTTTCATCCACGAAGCTTATTCGTGAGCTTATCTGAGGATGAGACCAGTTGTAATTTATCGGTTTATTTCATGTGCTGGGAAGCTATAAAATCAAATCTGTTTAATTGGCTTGATTTCCACTGCAGCCATTGATTGAGAATTTCGCACATTCGCACGAGCACGCACAGATGCACACACACACACACACACACACACACACACACACACACACACACACACACACACACACACACACACACACACACACACACACACACACACACACACACACACACACACACACACACACACACACACACACACACACACACACACACACACACACACACACACACACACACACACACAATAAATTGGAATGTACTGATGCATCGCTGAACTGGAAGCCTGAGCGAATATATTGTGTTTCATTAAGTTTGTATGGTATTTTGGGTGCGGGTTTCTTGTTCATTGTATGTCCTTGGAGCTCTTTTCAGGCTATTGGTTTGTAAGGTTTCTGTATTCAAAAGGTAATTTGTTTTTCATGTCTGAGATTTAGAAGTTTTGCGTGGCCTTTCCGTAGTGATTATTGTATTTATATGTGATATAATTAGTTGTCTGAGGTCTTGTTATACGGTACGTATTTCTGACTGTCCTGTAGCTGGCATCGAAATAATGTTTTAGAAAAGTTGCATAGTGACATAAATGTTTTGCTGTCAGTATTTTGTGTTCTGCCATTGCAATGTTTATAAGGTCGTGATTTTCTCTTTGTTCCCAAAAGATCAGTTTTGTCATTTTGTACTGTAGCGACATTAATCTATTTAATTTGTAGGGTGCACAGAAAGCATACGTTGATATAGCGTATCTTAATATATTTTGGCATAGTGCTTTGTATATTAGTGTTTTTAGGCGTTTCGGAACTATGTCTTTTAACCTGTAGAGTTTGCCAGTTATTGTTCGGAGTTTGTTGTGTAGATGGTTTATGTGGCTATTCCAGTTCATATCTGCATCGAAGTAAATTCCAATGTATCGTATTGTTTCAACCTGAGTGATTGTTGTGGTTTTGCTATTCTGTGTTTTGTGTTTTTGATGTTGGAAAGTGGATGTTGGATAGTTAAATATTTGTAATCAACTGGTCGAGTCAGTGGATTTCTGAATATCATTAATTTTGTCTTTTATGAGTTTAGGTATATAGAGTTTTTCGTGAGCCAGTCTGCGATCAGATTTATGTCATGTTGAATATTTGTTTGGGCTATGCTTGCGTTATTATGGATAGATATTATAGCTGTATCATCTGCGTATTGGAATATCTTACTTTTGATAGGTAGCTGATTAAAATTGTGCGTGTAAATATTGAATAGAGTTGGGGAGAGTACAGCTCCATGTGGTACTCCACATGTTTCTGGTAGTTCTCTGCTTCGGTTTCACCCGATACTGGTGATACGCTTTCTATTTTGAAGATGGTTTGTAAACCACCTGTGCAGAGGCCCGTCCATTCCAACATGCCTCAGCTTTTCTAACAAGGTTTGATGTGAGAGTGTATTGAATGCTTTAATTTAAATCAATAAAGACTACCATGGCAATTTTGTTTTTGTCTAAGGCGGTATTAATTATGTCTGTAAAGTCATCCAAGAGAGATGTTGTTCCCTTATTTTTCTGAAAACCATATTGTGTTTTGGGGATAATATGAAAGGTCTCTGTGCTGTGAGTTTCTTCAGTATGATCCACACCATAATTTGATTGATAATTGGTAATGTTGACATGGGTCTGTAATTGCTGATTAAATTTCTTTTTCCATGTTTGTATATGGGTGTGATTATGGCGATCTTTAGCATACTTGGTATCTATCCTGTTTTAAATATTTTATTTATTAATTTTGGTAGGATAGAACTTAAACTAGTTGCATGTTGCTTTATATCTTTAGGTCTTATACCATCAATTCCTGGGCCTTTGTTTGGTTTGATTAGATGTATTGCAGAGAGAAATTTTGCTTCTTTTATGATTGTATATTTTATGTCTGCTTCTTTTATGGACCACAATCGAAACAGACATTATGGGAACTATAATGTCTGGTTTGATTGTGGTCCAAGTGGAGGGTCACGTTTTATGATTGTAGGAATATTTCTGTGCAGTTCTTGGATGGAGTGTGCAAAGTATTGGTTAAGGTCATTTGCTAGTTGTTGGATAGGTTTTTGCGTCTTTCATGAAGCTGTGTTTTATGGTTTCGGAGGCGGTGGTGTTGGGAACACAATCTACCATCTCGTTGATCAGATGCCAGGTTTGTTTCATGTTGTTTTGTGCAGAGGTTAGTTTGTCTCTGTAATAATAGCTACTCTCTGCATTTCTGATTTGAGTTGTAAGGCGATTCTTTGTTATCTTATATTCAGATTTTAAGGCTGCGTTATTTGGATATCACTTTAATTCTTTCCATAAAGCTTCCTTTCTGTGTATTTCTTTCTGTGGATTAAATGTTGGGAACAATATCCAAGGATTTTGTATTGTTTTTGAGCGAATTCGACTTTCTTTGCAGCTTTCTTATATATTTTCTCCAGTGTGAGTTTAATGTTGTTGTTGTTGTTGTAAAAGATATCTGCTGAATCTGATGCTAGAAAAACAGACTGATGCCAGTCTGTTTTTCTTATTTCGTGGTTAAGTATTTCTTCGTCTATTATTGTTTTCTCTCGTTTTTCGTCTGTGGGAAATTGCATGGATATTTTATTGGTGTGCAGGTTTACAGCGGTGAAGTAATGGTCTGCTACTTTGCACTTTATGACTGATGCAGTGTAACTGTTTGGTGGTGCTCGGACGTTTATATGATCTAGACAGGAAGCAGTGATAGTATTTCCGAATATTTCTTCTCTAGTACATGATGTTATTGTTGGTATTAGATTATACATGGATAGTATGTCTAGGTATTGCACAGTGTTGTTCTGGTTTTCTTTTGCAATATTTATGTTTATGTCGCCAATTATCATTAGGTATTCTGTTGAGCATATTTTTTGGTGTGAATGCCAGCAATTGAGTTCATTCAAGAATTTTATCATATTTACGTTTTGTGGCCTGTAAATAGCATTTAGTGTTATGGGATGCTGTCTATTGTAAGTATTAGTGATTTAGATGCAAAGGGTTTCAGCATACTCAATCTAATAGGCTGTTTCTTTTGCTATTAATTTATGTTTGATAAATATTAATATTCCATCCCCACGTTTTGTTTGACGGCATGATCTATGTTGTTGGAAGTCTGGAATTTGGAAAGCAGTCGCTTCGTCATTAGTTATGTATACTTCTGTTAGAATCAATATGTCAATAATATCAGTGTAATTACTCAGATAAGCCTGTAAAAATAACCAATGTTTTCGGATGCTTCTGATGTTAATATGAAATTTTGAGAGACCTCTCGCTTGTACTGTGCGTTGTTTCCATGCATCAAGCGATTCGAAAGTACAATTACTGATGTATTCAGGTGTAATTACATCTATCTGATAGTTCACATTCATTTTTTTGTATTGAGATCTTCTTTTTAAACTAAGTTGGAGTCTTTGTTTCACTCTGGCAACATATCTATATATTCCGAGCTTTTTATGTGTATAGACTTTGAAGTCTATACACATTTCAAGAATATTTTGCCGTCTTTGATCCACAAAAATTGATATTTTTTTCTGTTTTTTCTTTTCTTGCTTGGTTCAAAAATTCTGATTGAAAGGTGTTAAATACTCAGATAGAAAGATTGGTGTATTCTCTTGCGATGCATTTAAAACCTTGACAACTGTTTTTTTCAGTCTGCTGGCTTTTATGAGATTGTCTCTTGTAGCCTTGCTTGTCAGAAGGATTATTACTGTTGCGGGTCATGGCAAGCCTTGTTTTTTGTTCTTCCTGGGAATCCGATTTATGGTCTGAATATCATTATGCTGTAGGTGGATGTCAATTGCATGGCCTAACTTTAAAACTACTTCTCTGAGATTTTCTGTGGATTCAGTTTCTGGAAGGCGGTTTATGATAAGGTCTTCTTTATGTTGTTGTTGGTTTAAAACTTTGTATTGTAGTTTTAGGGAATTAAATGCTTGACGGAGTTCCGATCTGTCTTTTATCAATTTATTGCCTGTCAGTTAGTGCGTTGATGCTGGTTGTGATGTCTTTTACCGTTTGTAAGACTTCTTTGACTTTTGAATTATTAAATTTAAGAAACGCTTCATATTCACTAATTTTTTCTGTTATTTGTTTATTCCGTTTATCAAATAGTTCTTGGACAAGGTCTACTAAAGTGGCTTTTATATTCTCTAAACCTTTTTCTAGTAATGTTAACTGTTAACTTCTGTGGCTTGATGGATGTCAATCCCGTGGATTCTGATCCCGTCATCGGTATGAAAAAGACTTATTTTAAAGGTTAGCGAGCACTCGGCTCACCCTGATTAGGGCAATGCGGAAGCGCCTGAGCCGAAAGGTAGCGCAGCTTTCGGGCGCTTAGAAAACTCCTGAATGAGTTGCTTGGAATGAAAAGCTGCTTAGGTGAAAAAGTAGCGGTAGTGTTACGAAGCAATGTGGAAAAATCTGGGATATCAGCATCGAGATGCAGGAGAGCATGTCATTGGGTGATCATGGAGAAGATGACTTGAGTATTCCTGAGGAATTTCTTAGTGTCGGCTTGGCTGGGGTTCATCTTGCTAAAGGCTATTAGCATCTCCCCTAGTGAGGCAGCAAGAATCTGTGCAGAATTTTCACTGTAAGCTGTCGAGGCTACGGGTAAAATCCGCGGAGAGAACGCAGAAGCGTATGTTTTATCGGCGGGAACACTCCGCACTGTGACTTCCGGCGAAGGTTTCGTGTCTTGAATCTCGGTTGGCGGAGCCAACGCCGCTCTTGTCTTCCGTAGGTTAGATGGGTGAATTGAGCAGCCTTTAAAATTTGCTGGATGGGGGCCGCCACAATTCGCACATTTAGCAGGTGTAGACGATGATTTTGTGCAAGTGTGCGAGGGATGGTTGTCACCACACTTTACACACTTGTAATCTGCTTTACATAACTTTTGTGCATGCCCAAATTTTTGGCAGCGGTGGCATTGACCGGCGGATGCCTTTCTTCTGAGTGGTTCGGTCTTGATGACTAAGTTGCAGACTATAGTGAGGTCGTAAATTGCTCTGTGGTCTTTGCTGATCTCCACTAAGACCAGAGGCATGGGGCGCTTGTCTGCGCGGTACATGCGCGAGATCTTAATTGGTTCAAGACCTTGTGATCGGAGGTCAGTAGCTATTTCATCAGTTGTTATGGTTTCTGCCAGACCTCTGATGACTACCTTAAGGTTTTTTTCGCTTTTTAGTTGGTAGGTGTGATATGGGACTTTCTGTTCATCCATAAGTCTGGTGAGCTGGCGGTAGTCAGTTTCTCCTTCGGGCTGTATGCGGACTCCATCATCGGTGTTTTTAGCTGATGAGAACTTGATGTTATTGTTCTTCATCGTCTCTGCAAGTGACGACCAGTTTTCTTTAGCTCTCAAGATTACTGGCGGAATCCTCTCTTTGGGCTGTGTCAATGTCCCTGTTCTTTCATCAGCTAGCGCTGATGTATCCATTGGAGCTGTAGTTTCCGACGTCTGAGGTATTATTTCAGGATCTGTTGCAGGGGATTTTTTCTTTCTCTTCTTCCGTTTAACTTCCTGGAAGCTACTGGAGGTTGAAGGAGAGATGTCTTCAGTTGTTATTGCTGGCTCGCAGGCGTTGTCATGTGAAGGGTGAGGAAGTTTAGAGGGATGGGTATCCTCTGTCTCCGCTTCAAGGATCTGGTGTGCTCCGATTTTATCTGGCCATTTTTTATGTAGCAAGTTGCCTAAATCCCTGAATAGCGTCAAAAGTTCCTGAAAATTGAGATCGTCGAAGGACTTGTCCATGGCTAGGCGAAAACGAAATGGAACTTCACTGCTGTAAAACTACAAGGAGCGCTGATAAATACGTCTGTACTCTATTACCGGAATCATCCAAAGATCGCCTCTTTTTCTAGTAATAAATTTACGGAACTCAAATTATAAGACCCACCGGTATTTTTTTTGTCTGTTCAGTTCATCGTCCGATATTGCCTCCGGCGTAATCAGTTGCGTCGTGGGTGGCGGCGTTTCTTTGTTCTCTCTGCAGTATAGACATTTCCATTCCTCTCGTTTGGCATGGGATTTGCGTTGGCATGTTGTTTCTGAGAATCCGGAACATGTAAAGTGAAGATAGATTCCTAAGGCATTTCCTGTAGGTTATATGACTTCCGTCGGACAATAATTCCTTCAGGCACTTGTTGCACTTCATGGCTCACCTTTCTTCCCTTGGACAACTGTAAAGATGGCGACGTCCTTTGTTCTATGCTCGTTAATGACCACTGAACCCTGCTCAATTTTCATAACACTCAAAATTTGGATTCCACTTGGCCGATTTCGATGAATTATATATCACTGTCTTCAGCGTGACAAGTAGTGTTACTTTGTGACACTTTTAAATTAACAGCAGGAGTTTGAACCACATTGAAGTATAAAAAAACTGGACCAGCGATTCAACCACGCAACCGTTCTTATGCCTACACAGCGCCCTCTATCCTAATAATAATAAAACTGGGTTTTTCAAAAAGTTCATATACCTATTGCCTCACCAATAATTCTTCCACATCTCTTTACCCTCACATTTTCAACCTCTCCCCCCTTCCTTTCAATCATTCTTCCTTTCTTTAACAGCAGATGAATGTATATCGCCATACGCCGGGATGCCGCTGAATAAGAAGACAGCCAGCAACATCCTACAAAGGTATATCCGAATTATTCCTCCTATGTACTCTTCATATTCTGTATATATATATATAAAACATCAGTAATATCCTAAAATTTGAGTAAAAAGCCAATGACATTATAAAAAATGGTATCCTAAACAAAAGTAGGATTAATAGCCATAAAATAATAATAATAATAATAGTAATAATAATAATAATAATAATAATAATAATAATAATAATAAAATATTAATATTATTATTATTTTATGGCTATTTTTTTTTTCTTCTTCTCAAGTAGTCACATGAAAATTCTTATAGTCATTTTTATAGAAAGCTTATGTTTTCTACTTCTTTTGTGTTAACTTTGTATATCCAATCTACTTTACTTTACTTTTCAATAGTTTTTTTTCATGATGTTTTTCAGTATTTTCTTTAACTTCATTCATTAAGAGTTCTACTTTTGTTATCTCCTCGAAACGTTTCCATATGTTTTCGTGATTGAAATCATTTTTTTGGCCATTCAGTCTCTAAGTTTTTGGTTTTGTTTTCAAACTCTTTCGGTTTTTTTATATTGTGTATTTAAGACTGTAGCTTGCATCTGAAAGACTGAAGAAAGGCATTCGACTTTCTTTTAACCAATTAAAGAAACACAAACTTTAACTTTCTAAAAACGCAGCTTCTGTTTCCCCCCCTCTCTAAGTAAGGGATCCATTTCTTAATTAGTAGTTTTAAACTTACCTTTATCTATATCTGTTTTTTGAAATCGATTTCCATTTAGTGTGTCTTTGTGTAAATCTATATGGTGTACTTTTTATAAAAAAATCTTTTAAATTAACCCTGAAGTTTTCACTTCAGGGTTAATTTAATCAAAGATTCTAACTATATTTGTTTTCTTTGTATCAGTAATACCAATGAGATCAACATGGTGTTTTTGTATTTTCTCTGTTAGGCCTTGTTTCAATACTCTTAAACATAAACCAAATAGATAATATTCTTAGTAATTCATTTTCTGATGAGCATACTTAAT
Source organism: Typopeltis vanoorti (assembly GCF_054136105.1). Lineage (NCBI taxonomy): Eukaryota > Metazoa > Arthropoda > Arachnida > Uropygi > Thelyphonidae > Typopeltis > Typopeltis vanoorti. The sequence goes on along the minus strand of NC_143556.1, from coordinate 109,599,158 downwards.
ATTTTTATTTTTTAAGTATACGAAGGATTGTTCTCCTAAAAGTATTAAAAATCTCGACCTTAATAAAATTAAAATTATCGAATCGGAATTTGCTCAAAGGAAAGACATCAAATATAAATAGCTTGTTATCATTTTTGATATATGCTTAGAAAATGTATCATATCTCTCAAACTCATCCCAAAAGAATTATTTTTAAAACAAAAATAAGCGAATAAGATAAGAAATTCAGTAGATTGTGAAATAATTTATTTTTCTTTGCTAAAAAGAAAAGTTAGTTCATATTAAAATGAAGAGCGTATACATTATAAACTAGTATGAAACCAAATTAACTTTTCATCACATGAGATTACTAAATTGTTCCGACCGTCTTTCAATGTCTTTTACTTCTCCACTCTCCCTGCTTCCCCCCTCTCACAAACATTCCTATTAATTAAATTACTATTGAAAATCAAACAAGAATTAGACATGCATTCTTAAAATACGCATTTTTAATGACATACATAGTAATTAATTCAGAAGAAATTTGTCATACAAACAGTCATTCCAAAAATTCTTCCCAAACGAATCTCATCTCATATGGTCTCATCATTTGATGTTCCCTTCAATGACTCTCTATCCTGTTTGTCATAACATCATCTTGATTTCGTAATCATCTGATTCAACAGTTTTATTATCTTGCAGCTTTTTACCTTGCTCATAAAAAACCCTGAAGCTGAAACTATCTCCAGCTTAGCCAATATAGAACATAATATATCAGAAGCTGCAGACTAATAACAAAACGAACTTATAAGAGATGCTTTGGAAACTGAAAGAAAGACTGAAATATGAAGATTACAGTTTCAATGCAATAAGTATTTCCCTCATATCAAGCTACTGTTTTTCATTTGGTTTAATGATACCTATGTTGTTATTAATTCTCTTCTGTCACCACCAATAAAATATGCAATGCAAGTTTATTTAAAAAATACTCGTGTTATTTGATCTCACATCACCTATAAAGCGGCATACAAAATTCCCTGCCAATAAGATTATTCCGTTGTACTCTAAGCCATCCTAATCCTAATCCTATGGCCTCCTCTCTATTGAGAGGATTGCAGCCAGAGGGTCTTTGTCGCCAGCAGCATGCAATGTCTATCTAAGCGCCCCTGTAACGAATCCGGGCATGTGTGGTTCTTTTACGATAATAAAAATTTAAATTCTTTGAAATTTCTTAAATAAATTTTGACAAAACAGCCACACGTTGGTTCGCTAAATGTAACGAACCGGGGGTGTTGACTAGGCAGGAAAATCGTTAAAAAGCCGAATATTCAAAAAAATTCTCAAAAGTTAAAGGAAATTTTGATAAAGCCACTTCACTTTAATCGTTAGATATAATGATACAGGGATTATAGCCTTCTCACCGATCGGAATCGATAACAAAATTAAAATGAATTTTAATTTAAGTTAAAATTTATTTGAACTAAAGTTTAAAATATTCTTGCATTTTACAAGGTACTCAATTCTTAGTAACTTGGAAAAAAGTTTTAATAATTTTTATAAGTGGAACTATCTTTTAGGAAAATAAAAGAAACTCAAGATAGATGAGGAAATAAGAAAAGAATTCAGAAATAATTAGAACATTTAATATAAGTATTCAAAAAATAACACCCTTACAGAATAGCAGAAAATAAATTAAATTACATAAATATACTTGAAATTTTTTAAAATTAAAATTTTAGGGTTTTTTATTTCATATTCACAAAATTAGAAATAATGGTCTTGACGTCTAATTTCGCACATATATCATTTTCAATAGCTATTAACGCCAAACTAACAAGCCTTTTTTTTGTGATATACTTGTTCTTAAGTAGGTTTTAATCAATTTCAACTTGGAAAAGGAACGTTCACCGCTCGCTACACTAACAGGTAAGGTTAATAGTATTCTTAAAGCAATTGAAAAGTTAGGGAAAGATAAATTATTGGACACCATAAAATTAAGAATATCGAAAAGGTTTTGAATATTTAAATTATCCTTCCGAAAAATATCCCGGAAAGCACATAACTCGTCATATAATTCTATTGCATTTACGTCTTTATTCTCGCCGTCCTTCAAGGGAATCTCTAAATCGTCACAATTTTTTCGTAAATCTTCGTGATTAAATTTTAGTAATCTATATTGAAATTATCATAATATGTTTTTAGTTGTTCAAAACGTTCTCTTAACGTTGCAACATCTAGAAGTGTATAAAACACATTCACTCTAAATTTATTTTCTGGCGATTGGGGTGTTTCGTCATGATGCTCGTAGTCAAATTGTCGGACTTCCGTACCAGTTTTAAATTCTTGTTCTCCGTCCACCTCTTCACTCAGTTCTTTTGCCGTTTTAGAACTTCTTTAAAATTTGTATCTAATCGATACTCTTGTAAGAATATTTTTAAGTTTTCGATAGATTCTAAAGCAAGTGTAATGTTCATATTTTTGTCTTCAAGCATTTTACTCACAGGGTTTATTCTGTTAAGTAAATCATGCCCAGTTATAAGAGAGAATAAATTTGTAGTCCTTTATTTTAGCACATAATGTCTGTGTTTATGCTGAGTTTCTTTATTAAAATTTTCGTTATTTAAAATTTCAAATCTATGCAAACTTGTATTTACATTTATCCAATCGTTATAACCTTCTACAAGACTACTTGATTCGGTAGGTGCGAAAGGTTTGCAACAAAAGCAAAAAACAGAATTTGAAGTTTAGGAATAAATGAGCCATGTTCTTGCCATGAGCTCACCGTTTTCCATTTTTCTATTATAATACGTGTCGCCAAATTTATGACCATATGTATCTCTGGGATGTATTATATTTTCTTTTGAACAGGCCCCATTTGAATTAAAACAACTCGTAATTTTTCATCAATATTTACCCATTCACCCGGGTCTTCTAAATTTACAGAGACTAACAATGTGTTAGTTTCGTGGTCAACTACAACTAAATCTTCTCCTAACTGTTTTTCACTTAAATCATGCGTCTTGTTATCTTGTTCAATAGTTGCAACAGTACTATATGCAAACTGGATGATGTGCACGGTTCCTCAACTCTGTTTTCTGATGTATCGAGTTGGTTAAAATCTGCATTAGAATATTTTAATATTTTAACAAATTTGTTAAGAGCCCCAGTTTGATTCTTAACATTTGCTTCTTTCGCAGCATGACGCTTACGATTTTGTGCACCGGATAACTTTTTTTTTTTTAATTTTTGATTCCATTTCTATTTTATACCCACAAGAAATTATTACACAACACGACACAGAGACGAAATAATAGTCCGCACTGCGCTACTGTCAGTAGCCTATTGAGATGCGTACCATATGACTGGTTAACTAGCAACAAATGTTTTGTACGAAAATTCGTTTCTTCACATAAAAACCGTTCACCATTTCCCTTTAGATAGACTGCAGCAGACACAGCATTCTGTAGGCAAGCATTTAGCCTGCTATCGCTGCAAAATTGTAAACAGCCGGCTGATCAAAGAGGCAGCAATATACAGTTTTTTAAAATTTTTATTCGGTGTATCCGGCCTTATTTATTTTAATACTGATCATTCTAAGAATTTTTTGTTTTCATGATAAAAATTTAGTTTCTTAAAAATGAACTTATGAACGGTACCCCGGCGGCGGCGCATCCTTCGTAGCGGTGCCCACATGTTCTGCATGCCCGCTTCCTCCGGCCCTGGTTGCAGCTGATTACTAAGGAAATTATGAAGCAAGGTGGTTTCTCGTTGCCTTCCTTGGCATTAGTATTTATGACTGTAACGGTGTGTGTTCACGGGACCGGTTTGCCTTATTGAGGGATGAAAAATCGAGTTACCGGGAGAAAAAACCTCTACCTCCGTACGAGACCGGTTAACTCACCTTTAATTGAAGAAAGTCATGGAACTGTTCTCTCTCTCTCTCTCTCTCTCTCTCTCTCACACACACACACACACACACACACACACACATGTCATCCCCATTTGAAAAGTTAAAATATGAAACAGCTGTTTCCACTTAATATTCGAAAATATTGAAAAATAAGCCTAAATCTATTTTGGCATATTTTGAAATGTCATTTTGACTGTCATTATTTTCTACCCATAAAAGCAGCAACATATCACTTATTGCTCCTTTTCACTCCCATTCCATCAATTGACGATAATGAAACTGAAATGTAAGATAAGGTAAATGAGACTTTTCATCAAAATGCTTTTCTTTCGTTCATATTTCTAAAATTATCTTTGTAGTTTCTTTTGTATTTTCAATTTCTTTAAGGATGATTTTAAACTTTACAGTTGCACTAAAACAGAACTAATTTGATTTTACAACAACGTAACTTCAAATATTAAGTTTTTACCACGGACAGCGAAAACAATTTGGTTTTCAGAATTACTGTTTCAGTTTCATCTTGCTATGCTTGTGCTTGCTATGAATCTGACACAACTACATTTGATCATATTAAAAAAAAAACAAGACATAGATGTTCCTTCCCATCTTCCTTAAAAAAGCTATTTCGTCCCTAAAATGGTATCAACATAGCAACAAATAATTTCGTGTTCCAGGGCGTCCCAACCAATGTACTCGTACATTTAGCGGAAACTACATTTTAGTGTATTTATTATTCATAAAGGACATGTGTTCCACACATTTAATAAAATATTATGTAGTTAAATCTCGAAATTATATATATATATATATATATATATATATATATATATATATATATATATATATATATATATATATATATATATATATATATATATATATATATATATTAAAATGACTATGTGAACCTGGATAGCGAAACTACCGACCTGATCATTTAGAGTAATATTGTCTTCTCACAGAGAGTCCCAACAAATTTAAATTTGCAGGCTTGGTTGTCCCAGTGGATAGCGTATTCGCTTTCTATCCAGCATGCCACGGATTTGAATCCCGCCATGCACATGAATGTTTTACTTTATGTGAGAGATGAATGTCATCGTCCGGTGGAATGTCTTGCATACTAGGAGCATGGAGTTACTTGAAAAAATCCATTTCTTCTGTATCCCGTTTTTCAACTTTTTGTTGATGTGAATCGCATACGAGTGTAAATAAAACTCAATAAATAGCCATATTTTTTGAACATAGAATAAGTTCATCGTTTCCAAATCATCAGAAACAGGTGTTTCACAGAAAACAAGCTAGCGACAGTTGTCTTTGAGTGTAGAGATTTAATTTCATGCTTGCTGAACAAAATTTCATGGATTCTTTCACAAACCAGCAGGAAGTGGTGCTTGATAAGAATTTCATTACTTCTCTCTCTCTCTCTCTCTCTCTCTCTCTCTAATTTCTAAATGCCGACCCAGACAACAATTTTTTAAATCAAATTCGTACATGAGATGGAAATTAAAATTACCTGTATGGTGTTTTAACTATTCAATCAGTACTAGAACTATTCGGTAGTACAAGTTGCATAAAAATATTGGTGATATAGAAAAATAGAAAATTTTACAGTGGATTTCCGTAAAGAATTCATTTTTTCTAAAAACTGCATTGAAATTTCATTGTGCCCAGTTATATTACAAATTGGTAAAATCTATTTTTTATTAAAATTCTCCTTGCAAAATTTAAGTAAAAAGTCAGAAGAATGATTATCATACATTCCTTTTGGTTGAATAGACGTGGATGAATCCTAAGAGGAATATTTATAAGTGCTTTTCGACTACCGAAGGAGTCTATTATTAAAATATTAAAATAATAGATTGCCTGCAGTCCTTACCTATCTTAACGTAATTTTAAACAATAAAAGTTGGTCACTAGAAATTTAAGGTTTAGACTGGTTGAAACATGTCTAGTTTAAGAAGTTTTACCATGCACCATATAAATATTACAAAGAGAGAGAAATATCTAAAAATAACATGGACAAGTAGTATCTCTTTAAATTAAAAGATATGACATTCAAGCAAGATTAATGTTCGACTGTCAATGGCTGTACGCACTACATGCTCTTTTTATTCACATTTCCCTGTGTGATGATGTCACATTCTTCCTTAGTTCCAAGCTCTTTTATTTTATTTGATTATTTCGGTCTAGCCTGAGGATATCGTGTTGTGCCTCAACTTGAAAAGAAAAAATGCGAAATTCATTCTCATTATGAAACTGAGCTCTCTCTCTCTCTCTCTCTCTCAAGTTTCTTGTTAAGAAATTGAGAGAGAGAGAGAGAGAGAATACTTATTTCATTTTACTCTGTACTTATGTAAAATGTGATTAGCGAAGGTTAATGAACGCGCGACCTTCCTCATAATCCGTAAAGTGGATACCTGTTAAGCAGTTTTTTTTTCTCACGTTATGTAATTAGTTTTTTTTTTTTATCTGTATAGATGGTGTACCTAATGACTCTAGGAACTGAATAATAAAGTCTAGACTAAACTACTTAACTTAGTTATGATCATTTTAAAATAGGCCTCTTGAGCGTCTGTTCTCAAAGTTCAACATTATTGCTTTAGCTTGAAATACCGCTGGTAGTGTCCCGTTGAGATCGTGCTTAGCTTCGATCCAGAGATTGTGTTTAGCACCTGTTTGTGATCTAAATCTATGCAACTTCCTCAGATCTTAATCTGTTATGATGTACTTTCATTTAGGAATAAATATTCGCATTGAATGAGATATGGA